>NW_022987623.1:0-93387 GCF_902827165.1 Trematomus bernacchii
ACATTTCCTGCAGGATCTGCATGTTCTGGTGTTGCAGATTTATTCAAGGTATTGCTTTTTTGCCACTTGTATCAGGTTGTACTGTGGCTTCAATGTACAACTTCATTTAACTATTGAGTTTTTCAGCAACTATAAACTCAATTTGACGCCTTAAGTTGTGGTGCTGAGCACTTCAGCAGCCAATACTCAATACTTGCATTATACCTGACTCTAAATAATAGACATTCATGTTATATTCATTACATTAGGACAAAACTAATCCCAATATTTAACTACTTTATTTATCCCTAAGAGATATTCAAAAGATACACTAGGTTATAAAGGGTAACTACAGTTTAATACAAGTTGGATTTTAGACTTTTTTAATGCCACATTTGCCAGATTTAAAGGTCCCCTATCATACTGTTTTTCATCAATATATTATAGTCTCTGATATATCCAGAACATGTCTCTGATTGGCTGAAACACCAAACAGATCATTGCAGCATTACCCATAATCCCCTCTGTTTCAGCCCTGTTTCCAAAGTGCTGATTCTCTGTCTGTTACTTTAGATGCGCCCCTCTGAGAGAGATTTGGTTAAAAAGAACTCAATGGTGCTCTAGGAGGAGATTCAGGTGATAAGGGGGGGGGGGGGGGGGGGGGTTACCTTGGTTGCTGATTGGCTAATGGTTACACAAGACAAAACATCGTTATGACATCATAAAGTGGCCAAAATCTGATCAGCTCATTTTCAGACAGGTTTTTATAGAAATGGATCACATGTTGATGTATGAAAGACATGAGAAGTGGATTTTGCATAAAAGGTGACCTTTAAGACACATTTCACGTGCAAGTCTCTAAATCTTTGTGAGGTAATGCAAGAGGCATTTAGCAAATTATTCAAAAACAGATTAGAATGATTTTCAAATGGGATAATTCAGCAAGAGACAAAACAGTTCATAACATCCTACTGTCTCTCAGCATGTTCAGCTTTAGTTGCTGAGAAAGTCTCCAGTCGGCCGCTTCCTGCAGTGAGATAAGGCTCATGCAAGGTTCTTTGTTTCTATGTGCAAACGTAATGTCGCTGCACCTAGTCAGACATAAAGGGAAGTGAAGAGGGGGGGGTAGTCCTGCAGGAGAGCCAGCAGGGGTTCTGATCCCACCATGTAAGCCCCTGCAGAACCTTTGAAGATCCATCAAACTCCCATTCAGACTGCCCTTCTGCCTCTCTATCTCCCCCCCCCCCCTCTCCCCTGGTCTCACTGGTTTTGAACAGCGTGCCAGACTCTGGATCCCCGACCGTGTGTGTGTGTGTGTGGTGTATGTGTATGTGTATGTGTATGTGTATGTGTATGTGTATGTGTGTGTGTGTGTGTGTGTGTGTGTGTGTTGTTGTGTGTTTGTGTGTTGTGTGTGTGTGTGTGTGTGTTGTGTGTGGTGTGTGTGTGTGTGTGTGTGTGGTGTGCGTGTGGTGTTGTGCGTGTGAAAAGTGCTGGATGAATCCTCAGTAAACGAGCATCAAATGTGTTTGGGATGCTGCTGCTGCTCAGAGATAGAAGAGAGGAGAGGCACGGCGTTTAGTAACGTGTGCAAAACACAGAGGGGGGAGAGGTACTCAGATCTGGTACTTTAGTAAAAGTAGAAGTACTCAGATCTTGTACTTGAGTAAAAGTAGAAGTACTCAGATCTTGTACTTGAGTAAAAGTAGAAGTACTCAGATCTTGTACTTGAGTAAAAGTAGACGTACCAGAGTGTAGGAATTGGTCCATTTCAGAATAATATATATGATATGTTTTATAATGATTGATCATGAAAGTGTTCTCAAAGCTGGTAAAGGTGCAGCTAGTTTTAATGACTTTGTATACTACAGAGTAGCTTGTGGATTTACTCCAGGTGGAACTAAAGTCTGATTCAACACTTGATTATATTTCACATCATTCATCCACATCTGTAAAGTAACTAAAGGTATTAAATACATGTAGTGGAGTACAAGTACACCATCTACCTCTGAACTGTAGTAGAAGTAGCAAAACATGTAAATACTCAAGTAAAGTACAAGTACCTCTAAATTGTAAGTACAGTACTTGAGTAAATGTACTTAGTAACTTGACACCAAAGTGTACATTTAGCAGTAAAAGCTGTGGAGGAGACTTAGTGATTTTCTGATTTGCTCTGTGTTTTCCCAGCTCGTCTCCCGGTGTTTGTTCAAACGTTAGTCCGTCAATTTTTAAAGAATGTTTCTGAGTTAATGGCCACAGCTGCTAGCCATTACCTGAAGCTGCTTTCTCTCCTTAAGGATATGGAGAAGAGAGGCTATTTTCTAACCTTAGCCTTGAGGAGGTTAGTGTTTCTGGAACGTTCTTACAGATGGCTGCCAACACCAACACACCTCTGCACCACACCAACACTCTGCACACCTCTCTGTTACCCACGCATGGGAACCTTCACCAGAACACACACCAACACACACTCTGCACCACCAACACACACTCTGCACCACCACACACACTCTGCACCACCTCTCTGTTACCCACGCATGGGAACCTTCACCAGAACACACACCAACACACACTCTGCACCACCAACACACACCTCTCTGTTACCCACGCATGGGAACCTTCACCAGAACACACACCAACACCTTGCTCCAGCTCGGGATTAAGTCAAATGTCAGGTCTTCCTCCTACTGCGTCCCAGAAAAGCACAACATCTAAATCTTAGCCAAGAATATTTGTGTAATTTAGAGACAGAACATGTCTTTACACTTGATACGAGACATAATAACTTAGGAAGTAACAATGCAGTGAGATATAGAGTGATGTTTTTAAAGTCACACACTCTTGAAAACATCCTCATTTGAGATGAAACAATGTCACAAGTGAAAATGAATCTTACTGTATATTAGAAACCACATTTGTACGTCAGAAAACAGACATTTTGAGCATTTCTGACTTATTTAGTACCACAACATCGTGATTCTGGTCAAATATAGCTCAAAATAACTTTTCCCAGCTAATTACAAGATGTGATTTATATAAACATCCGTCTTACTTCAAGAAATCTCACCAAACTAAAGATTCACTTGTTCTATTTGCAGATTGTTTTTACTTTGGAGCAGCATTCGTTCCAGTGCGGGAGCTGATTGTAGGGAGAGTGTGCTTCGAGGCTCAGAAACACTTTGTGCTCGCAGAGGGCAGAGTGGAAGTTGAACTCTCACAGTAACTATCCGGCAGATATCTCCTGCATCTAATCCAGTCCAGCAGAGCCTTTATCTGCTGATCCACACACCGGATTACCCTCCGTCTCACTGCTCAGAAACGGCTCTCTGCAGGGAGGTCATGCTGATGGAAACAGACACAGGTCAGAGGGATGTGACCGTATCCAATCAGCTCTAACGTGTCTGATGGGACCAATCTGAGCCTCCGTAAGTGGCCTTGGATTGGATGTGAGATTGGTTCATATGACAGGTGACAGACAGCGGTTTGAGAGCCAGTGAGGAGGCGGGATCAGCTCTGTGACAGACAGGGCAGGAAAAGATTCTCAGCATGCTTATCATTTTACAACCACGCAGAGTGAATATTCAGCCGTACTTTCTGCAGTGGCCGATTATCAAAAATCCAAAGTTCCAAGTCTTACAAGGAGATTTTGAGCTTTGACTCGCGTATAAATGAATACCATGTGGTCACGGGTACGTCTTGAGGGTTGTATTTATGTGAATTCAATAGATCCTTTGGCGGTCCACTACTGACTTAAACAATTTAAACTGTATATCAAAATAAACACAAGTACAATCAGGCGTGCGGACGGGGCGTTCAAAAACGTTTTCGTACCTTAGACTTCCCGTTTCAAAGTCATGGACCTGCGCACTAGACGGCTTTACGGCATGAAACTCGGTCGTAAACAATAATACACATCAACCTTGCGCAGTCCAGAAACATGCGACTATCTCACCAAACATTTGTGAGATCAACCTATCACCCATAAACACTATTAACACTAAATAGCTTGTACACTTTCTGTACATGCATGAAAGTGCTGCTTGTTGCTCGCCAGTGACAGATCCGATCCCCTGCAGACGGATGTTTAATGTCCAGCCTGAGATGGAAGTATGAGTCACATGGGAGGAAGGGGGGGGGGGGGATTCATCACCAACACGCCAGCAGTCAGACACCAGCGAGACACATGCATGCTCTGTTTCCCAAGGTCTGCACAATACCAGGAGAACACAACGCATGGATGATCCTTATTAAAGAGGCCCTGTTCTGCTTATTGCTTTCCCTCTCCTGTAGTGTGTTCTATAGGTTTTAGTGCATGTCAATGGTCTGCTAATGTTAAAATTCCCTCCAAAGGAAGTTCTCAAATGTAAAATGTAATGATAACACAACATCAAACCATGTTTATGTCTATCCTAGTAATGATATTTATTGGTGTTTTAAATATTTCCCCTGCTCTTCTGCTCGCTGCACATCAGGGGAGGAACACACACGAGTCATACTCATTACCAAACTAACCCATGAATCACTACATTCACATTTCATTAGAAAACCTTAGAAGCTTTGCAAACAGACATTTGGTACAGCCCTACAAACACACACGCACACACACACACACACACACACACACACACACACACACACACACACACACACACACACACACACACACACAACACACACACACACACACACCACACACACACACACACACACACACACACACACCACACACACACACCCACACACACACACACACACACACACACACACACACACAGATTCAAATCAAGCGTCTGTATTGGACAGTTGGCAGGACACCATGTTCTCTCTATCTCCATCTATCTGCATGTCTCTGCTGCAAACTCACCCTGAAATTTAGCAGACTGCTATTGTATTCTACTTTAGGTGGAATGGGTACAAGCTGCCTGTGTTAGTGTGTGTGTGTGTGTGTGTGTGTGTGTGTGTGTGTGTGTGTGTGTGTGTGTGTGTGTGTGTGTGTCTTTCTCTCTGCACACTGGGAGAAAACACGGAGCCTCTCTCTGCCTCGATAACGCATCTAATCCATCACCGGTGTCAGGCTGAAGAATTCTGGTGTCAGTAGCAAGCAGCGTTTAGAAATGTGCTGTGTATGTGTGTGTGGTGTGTGTGTGGTGTGTGTGTGTGGTGTGTGTGTGTGTGTGTGTGTGTGTGTGTGTGTGTGTGTGTGTGTGTGTGTGTGTGTGATGTGTGTGTGTGTGTGTGTGTGTGTGTGTGTGTGTGTGTGTGTGTGTGTGTGTGTGTGTGTGTGTACACACCATCTCTTTGTTCCTGTTGTACAATGTAAGCTCCATAAGGCGTATGTTAGCCTGATGCCTATATGTGCTGTTTGTCACTTCCCATCGGACAGCCTGAGGATGGAGAGAGAAGCAGGAGGAGAGAGGGAAATAAAAGGACAGATTGTAATGGAGGAGAAGGAGCGACAGGCCTCAGAGCGGACACATGTAAGACACAGAGAGAAAAGGGAAAAGGCTGTGTGCAAAAACTCAGGTTTTATGTATTTTCCTAACCACTGCTTTAAATGTGGAGAGGAGATCTTTCTGATGTTCAGTGTATATCAAGTATGTAGTGTCTCTACTTTAAAGAGTCCTCATCTGCTGATGTTCAGGTGTATATCAGTATGTAGTGTCTCTACTTTAAAGAGATCCTCTCCTGCTGATGTTCAGGTGTATATCAGTATGTAGTGTCTCTACAGTTAAAGAGTCCTCTCCTGCTGATGTTCAGGTGTATATCAGTAGGTAGTGGCTCTACTTTAAAGAGTCCTCTCCTGCTGATGTTCAGTGTATATCAGTATGTAGTGTCTCTACTTTAAAGAGTCCTCTCCTGCTGATGTTCAGGTGTAATATCAGTATGTCGTGTCTCTACTTTAAAAGAGTCCTCTCCTGCTGATGTTCAGGGTGTATATCAGATGTAGTGGTCTCCTACTTTAAAGAGTCCTCGCCTGCTGATGTTCAGGTGTAATATCAAGTTGTAGTGCTCTACTTTAAAGAGTACTCTCCTGCTGATTTCAGGTGTAATATCAGTAGTAGGGGGGTCTCTAACTGATTAAAGAGTACTCTCCGGCTGATGTTCAGGTGTGTATATCAGTATGTAGTGTCTCTACTTTAAAAGAGTACTCTCCTTGCTGATGTTCAGGGTGGTACTATCAGTATGTAGTGTCTCTACTCTTAAAGAGGTACTCTCCTGCTGATGGGTTCAGGTGTATATCAGAGTTATGTTTAAAGATTGTCGCCTACTTTATATGTAGTGGTCCTTAAAGAGTCCTCTCCTGCCTGATGTTCAGGGTGTATATCAGTATGTAGTGTCTCTACTTTAAAAGGAGTTCATGACTGGTCGTTTTGATTTACTTCCTAAAAGTATGGGTGGCAGTACTTACTAAGCTGGAAAGAGGATAATGAAGGAAGTATTGAAGCTCTTTCTTATCATCTGAGAATTCAAACAGTTTCCTCAATCATGGATGCTAACCAAGTTACTTCCTTATATTTGGTTTAGTTAATAGCATTTCTAAGCAACTACGACCAAACAAAAGACTGAAAACCCTGCATGTAATTCTCTCGCTCATATGCAGCACAGTGCCTTCTCAAATGACCCGAGCCTTGAGTCAATACACGGAGCAATTACTTCATCTTTTTGGCCAGGCACCATAAAGCGTATTGATCTGCCTCTGCATGCGCCCCCGTTATAAAAGCAGTTAACCCCCTCCTGTACTCCATCTCTCCTCATGTGATTGGACAGAAAACGCACCCAACAAATCACACATGATGACCGCTCAACTTGCCCATGTTTTTCTTTCCTCTTCTGTTTTACGACCCATTGATTGTGAGTGAATATCGGAAGCAAACATCCTATTAAAACAAATTCTCAGCGAGGCGTAACAACCAATCTCTGTAACGGCTCTATCCAACGTTCAATTCCCTCTCAGATTCATAACTCACTAACCCCAAGCATGGAGGTGGGAAGCAGTGGAGTACAAATACTTCGTTACTGTACTTAAGTACATGTTTCTGGTATCAGTACTTTACTCCAATACTTATTTTCCTGACGACTTTTTACTTTGACTTCTTACATTTTGAACACAAATACCTGTACTTTCTACTTCTTACATGTTGAACACAAATACCTGTACTTTCTACTTCTTACATGTTGAACACAAATACCTGTACTTTCTACTTCTTACATGTTGAACACAAATACCTGTACTTTCTACTTCTTACATGTTGAACACAATACCTGTACTTTCTACTTCTTACATGTTGAACACAAATACCTGTACTTTCTACTTCTTACATGTTGAACACAAATACCTGTACTTTCTACTTCTTACATGTTGAACACAAATACCTGTACTTTCTACTTCTTACATGTTGAACACAAATACCTGTACTTCCTACTTCTTACATGTTGAACCCAAATACCTGTACTTTCTACTTCTTACATTTTGAACACAAATACCTGTACTTTCTACTTCTCACATGTTGAACACAAATACCTGTACTTTCTACTTCTTACATGTTGAACACAAATACCTGTACTTTCTACTTCTTACATGTTGAAACACAATACCTGTACTTCCTACTTCTTACATGTTGAACACAAATACCTGTACTTCCTACTTCTTACATGTTGAACTCAAATACCTGTACTTTCTACTTCTTACATGTTGAACCCAAATACCTGTACTTTCTACTTCTTACATGTTGAACCCAAATACCTGTACTTTCTACTTCTTACATGTTGAACCCAAATACCTGTACTTTCTACTTCTCACATTTCCCAAACAGGCTGGTTCCTTTAGTCTGAATGTGTGTCTGGTGGCGTGATCATTATTATTTAGAGTCATTGCGTGCCTATTGATTTGAACACGATCCGTGTATCCATCATTTCCTGGTCTTCTCTAAAGAAGAGGGACCAATGAAAACGTTGTCATGTTGCCGTTGTTCAGCATGGAAACATTCATTAGCTAACAATGACATTATTGTTCTATTAATATAAAGGGAGGTCAGGTACTCTTTAAAACAGCTGCTAGTTATGGGTACTTTTACTGAAGTACATTTCAAAGCAAATGTACTTCTACTTGAGGAAAGGATGTGTGTACTTTTGCCATCTCTGCCCGAACATGATGACATCAGCACTTTCCCTTCTCAGGGTCTGTGGTGGGATGAGATCAGACCCCGACTTTAATCAGCCCAAACACACACTTTAAACACAGCAGCAGCAGCACCATGCCAGGACTATTATTAGCTCACATTAAAACAGAGCGCGGGGGCCACGGAGGTTCACAGAGAGCGGAGAGGAGGTTTTCTGCTTAGCACTCAGAAATAAAGTTCACCAGACCAGAAAAAACATACTCTCGGACAGTTCGAGAAAAATGGTTTTCATGCACAAACTGAAAAGCTGAAACCACGATAGGTTTGCTTTGAATACTCTCTAATTCATAGGCTACTGGGAAAGGGAGAACGGCAGCATTCAAACTCAAACACTAAACTAATTAGATGTATTTCTCTCATGTTATTCAGTGATGAGGAAGAAAGTGAGTAAATACGTGAACAAGGCAAAGCATTACAAGCTCTACGATGGTGAGACACAAGCTGTTACAGGAACAAATGATTATTATAAGTATATTCAATCATTCCCTTGAAGTCTAAGAAAAGATATCTTCTAAAAACGGAGCCGTCTCTCCAGGGAGGAACACGTTTTAAAGGTGGAGCGTCTCAGATGTACGACTCGAAGGAAGAAAGAGTCGTAAATAAGCGAGGGACAAAACAATCACACAGCTTTTACAGAAACTACAACGCTGTTACACCGAGGTCAGGACACATCACAGCGCACTCTAAAGCAGATCACAAAGATATGCAAATGAGGGGGGGGAAAGCGTCAGGTGAGGGTGCAAATGGTTTCAGTGTGTCCCAGAGGAGAGTGAGGTTTAAATGTGGGATGAGATCGTCAGCTGGAAGTGAGACACAGCCGAATGATGGGATCTGAGTACATGAGAATATGAAGGCACTTCAATCCGACCTGTAATGTGTGTGAGGGAGAAACAGCTCTGTGCGTTTCAGGGTGGATGTGACGGAGGGTGAGCGTGATATTGATGAATGTGTTATAATGCTAGGAGCCAATTATACTTATTAATGTGTGCACAGGTGCCAGACATGTTATGCATACACTGATAACGGTAGATTCAGAAAACAAGTGTGGAAATCTGAACATAAGATTTTTCTTAATAAAAGGGTTATCTGGATGCTATAGAAAGAGAGACATGTCTTGGAAAGGCTGAACAACTCATTATTTTAAATAGTTTTTGGACTCTTTAAAGTAGAGACACTACATACTGATATACACCTGAACAGGAGCAGGAGAGGACTCTTTAAAGTAGAGACACTACATACTGATATACACCTGAACATCAGCAGGAGAGGACTCTTTAAAGTAGAGACACTACATACTGATATACACCTGAACATCAGCACGAGAGGACTCTTTAAAGTAGAGACACTACATACTGATATACACCTGAACATCAGCAGGAGAGGACTCTTTAAAGTAGAGACACTACATACTGATATACACGTGAACATCAGCAGGAGAGGACTCTTTAAAGTAGAGACACTACATACTGATATACACCTGAACATCAGCAGGAGAGGACTCTTTAAAGTAGAGACACTACATACTGATATACACCTGAACATCAGCAGGAGAGGACTCTTTAAAGTAGAGACACTACATACTGATATACACCTGAACATCAGCAGGAGAGGACTCTTTAAAGTAGAGACACTACATACTGATATACACCTGAACATCAGCAGGAGAAGGACTCTTTAAAGTAGAGACACTACATACTGATGAACACCTGAACATCAGCAGGAGAGGACTCTTTAAAGTAGAGACACTACATACTGATATACACCTGAACATCAGCAGGAGAAGGACTCTTTAAAGTAGAGACACTACATACTGATATACACCTGCACATCAGCAGGAGAGGACTCTTTAAAGTAGAGACACTACATACTGATGAACACCTGAACATCAGCAGGAGAGGACTCTTTAAAGTAGAGACACTACAAACTGATATACACCTGAACATCAGCAGGAGAGGACTCTTTAAAGTAGAGACACTACATACTGATATACACCTGAACATCAGCAGGAGAAGGACTCTTTAAAGTAGAGACACTACATACTGATGAACACCTGAACATCAGCAGGAGAGGACTCTTTAAAGTAGAGACACTACATACTGATATACACCTGAACATCAGCAGGAGAAGGACTCTTTAAAGTAGAGACACTACATACTGATATACACCTGCACATCAGCAGGAGAGGACTCTTTAAAGTAGAGACACTACATACTGATGAACACCTGAACATCAGCAGGAGAGGACTCTTTAAAGTAGAGACACTACAAACTGATATACACCTGAACATCAGCAGGAGAGGACTCTTTAAAGTAGAGACACTACATACTGATATACACCTGAACATCAGCAGGAGAAGGACTCTTTAAAGTAGAGACACTACATACTGATGAACACCTGAACATCAGCAGGAGAGGACTCTTTAAAGTAGAGACACTACATACTGATATACACCTGAACATCAGCAGGAGAAGGACTCTTTAAAGTAGAGACACTACATACTGATATACACCTGCACATCAGCAGGAGAGGACTCTTTAAAGTAGAGACACTACATACTGATGAACACCTGAACATCAGCAGGAGAGGACTCTTTAAAGTAGAGACACTACATACTGATATACACCTGAACATCAGCAGGAGAAGGACTCTTTAAAGTAGAGACACTACATACTGATATACACCTGCACATCAGCAGGAGAGGACTCTTTAAAGTAGAGACACTACATACTGATGAACACCTGAACATCAGCAGGAGAGGACTCTTTAAAGTAGAGACACTACAAACTGATATACACCTGAACATCAGCAGGAGAGGACTCTTTAAAGTAGAGACACTACATACTGATATACACCTGAACATCAGCAGGAGAAGGACTCTTTAAAGTAGAGACACTACATACTGATGAACACCTGAACATCAGCAGGAGAGGACTCTTTAAAGTAGAGACACTACATACTGATATACACCTGAACATCAGCAGGAGAAGGACTCTTTAAAGTAGAGACACTACATACTGATATACACCTGCACATCAGCAGGAGAGGACTCTTTAAAGTAGAGACACTACATACTGATGAACACCTGAACATCAGCAGGAGAGGACTCTTTAAAGTAGAGACACTACAAACTGATATACACCTGAACATCAGCAGGAGAGGACTCTTTAAAGTAGAGACACTACAAACTGATATACACCTGAACATCAGCAGGAGAGGGACTCTTTAAAGTAGAGACACTACATACCACATGCAGCTCTATAGAGACGATATCACCACCTTTCACCTCCAACACAGCAACCAGTGGATAATGAGCGCTCCTCCACAAAGACATGGCGACCTCTGACCTCTGAGGTCCGACACACACAAAGTAAAGTGGGGAAAGGGGGGGGGGGTAAGAAAGTGTGATGCATTGTGGGGGACAGGGGTTATCCAATCACTGCTCAGCAGGGAGACACTGATGCTTCTGATGATGAGTCGTTGGGGGTTTGGATTGTTTGACCCCATTCAAGTAAAAAGCAGGCCAGTGCCGGACACAACGGTTGTCACGGAAACGCCTCACCCCTTGGGCACGAGATCAGCGGGGTATCAACTGAAAGTGTATGTGAATGTGTGTGTGTGAGATTTAAAAAAACTAAAAGCGGTGATTTTGAGTCACTAAAGGTAGTTTTGGTTACAATATGACAGTGAAACAGACAGGAAGTGAGGGGTCACATGACACAGATGTGTTGGGGCAGCTACACTACCATCATGGTGACTTTGGGTTCAGACCACACATTTATTTTGTTTTCTACGCCAACACAAAGAGTTTCTCCACATTTTCCATTGTGCAATTACCTCTGGTTTGTTATTGTTGTGGTTTTGCTGGTTTTAGTGTCTGTCTGTCTGTCAGCAGGATTTCAGAGAAACTCCTGACCGAGTTGTCCTCAAACTTTGTGGAACAAACAAATTAAAATATATGAATAGATTTGAATCACAGGGCAGATTCATAAAGGATTTTCTTTTAACTTTTTAAATGAAGACGTAATTGTTAGTCGCAGTCGTACGTGAACGCATGGAACTATTTTTCACTTATTATTAAAATCAGTTTTTTGCTGTGCGCTGTATAACAGTTAAAATTATTATAAATAGGAATAATTATTTAAAATAAACACTTAGTGTCATCAAGCTTTTATATTCTACATTTTAATCTATTTATTTACTTTTAAAATTACAAAACTGTTGAAAAAAACGTCAAAATATATTTTCTGTTGTTTTTTTTACCTATATTTTATGTAAAAACATGTATTCTGAAGCCTATCTAAGTATATCATAACTTAAATATGTATTTCTTTGCAGACTTCCCTCCCTGTAAAAGACGTGTACCATCAGTAAAGTCAGCTGTAACGTGATGAAGCCTCTTTATAACCACAACCTGTGTGAGACGATATCTAACAGTGTTTGAAATGCAGAGCGCTTTAATTACCCGACCAATGAGATCAATGTACTTTGCATTTCACGTCTTAGAGGGCAAAGCGCATGAGAAGCAAGCGGCTAATTGAATTAAAAAATAGCTTTATTGTACATAAATAATTCAGCCTGTGTGTGTGTGTGTGTGTCCGAGCGTGTGTGTGTGTGTGTGTGTGTGTGTCCGAGCGTGTGTGTGTGTGTGTGTGTGTCCGAGCGTGTGTGTGTGTACTGTGTCTGCACGTAAAACACGCTAATGACTCCCAGCCATATCTGTGTGTGAGAGCAGTAAATAAGATTCATTAGGCTGCTAATTAGAATGCACAGGACTTATGAGTCCTCTGCACATGTATGACTTTTACGACGACACACACTCGTACACAACAACAACAACAGGCCTGCTTCCTGTAGACCGGAGGATCACAGACACTCATCAGCAGAGACATGTGTTGGTGACAGAGTGTATCCTTTATCCCCCACACACACACACACACACACACACACACACACACACACACACACACACACACACACACACACACACACACACACACACACACACACACACACACACACACACACACACACACACAACACACACACACACACACACACACACACACACACACACACACACACACACACACACACACACACACACACACACACACCCTCTCTCATACCCTCATAACTCATACAATGAGAAAACGCTGTGTATGCAGAACAGACGAGCACCGTGCACATACTCGGGTCAGAGCGAGTTGAAGATGGGGAGTGTGTGTGTGTGTGTGTGTGTGTGTGTGTGTGTACCTTCACATTTTGCAGTCTATGAATCTTCACTAAAGCTCTTTAAAATTGCCCACCAATCGTGCGTCAGGATTTAATGCCCGCTTCTCTGCGGCAGGAATAGACCAGCCAGTTAAAGTATGCTAATTCAGAGGCACTAAATACACTGCTTTAAATGTCAACCTTCCATTACTGCACACACACACACAAACACACACACACACACACACACACACACACACACACAAACACACACACACAAACCCTGCCTCAGGACCAGCACAGCATCATAAACACACACACGCATCAGGAACAGGCAAGGGCACGAGGAATATAAATACTTATAGATCACAAGCACTTTATAAAATCAATAAGTGAACGAACAAAAGGACATTTGCAACAAAGGTGCATTATTGCAGCCGCAGGATGAGGGTCGGCGGAAAGATTCAAATTAGACGGAAAAAGATGCAGAGGTTTAACAAAAACACGGAGAGACGGAGAGACGGCAGGCGGAAAGCAATCAGCTTGCAAACAGGCAGCGAGATCCTCCCCAACCAAGGGTGACAGCAACATTAATTCTATTAACCCTATTAGTATTCCATCCTCATCGCCTGGCTGGGTCGATGCACACCTCCATCACTGCAGAGCGCCTCCTCTACAGTCTGGATAAACAGGAACAACACTCACTGTGACGACCATGTGCTGAGGGACTCAGATATGGAAAATACAGTGGGGTATCGGGGACCCTGAAGGCAGCATCTCCCTGGTTCCCTCCACAGAAAGCCAATGGGATTTCTCCGTTTGATTTGGGATTATTGCAGTAAATAATCTCTGTGGTAAACACACGTTTCTGATGACAACACTGCAGGGTGACACGTGCATCTCATGGAGGATTACAACAGAGCTCCTTGTTTGACTACTGTGCCGGGATGTGAGCACTGTCTGGAGGAGAAGTACTTATTTTGTTGCCTTTAACCATATCTGCACATACAAACATATACATTTTTGATATTAGATTCTAGTCAAGAGGCGATATATGGATGCAACAAATGACTAGTTTACTTATCGAGTTATCTGCCGGTTATTACCTGCTTCAAATCTGGTGTTTAGAGTCATTCATCAGGAAAAACACGGACCCTATTTCAGACTAACAACATGTTCAGAAAACCATTGACTTCCAGACACGAGAACAGGAAGTGTGAAAATGCTGACTCATTTCTAGTTTTAGGACTCATTCCTGCACCTCTCTACTGCACATCTTCTCTGCATTGGCAAGGCGGAGCAAGAGGAATGTTTAGAGGTAAAACTCTCCTCCAGCTGAGAGAGGGTTAGTGAGGAGTCCAACAGATAGTATGTAGGACAGAACCATTAGGGCATTAGTGCCGGTCAGCAGCCAGCCAGCCAGCCAGCCAGCCAGTGTGTGTGTGTGTGTGTGTGTGTGTGTGTGTGTGTGTGTGTGTGTGTGTGTGTGTGTGTGTGCAGTAAAGAAATTGGGGATGTGCAATAACACCCTGAAGGAGGAGACACAATCTGATGTTGTGCTTGATTGGTGCATATTCTGTGGATGTCAAAATGAGCCAGGAGGCAGCAAGGTGCCCCCAACTTATCAGCTCCTGCAGCTTGGGGTGTATTAGCATGTGTGTGTGTGTGTGTGTGTGTGTGTGTGTGTGTGTGTAATAATTTAGTTTGGCTGCGAGTCTGTTTGCACATGCATGCCACAATGTTTGCGTGAATGGGAGTCTATTCTTTATGGGGAAAGGTGTATAACCAGAGGGAATTAAACCAACAGCCTGCTATTACCACACACACACACACACACACACACACACACACACACACACACACACACACACACACACACACACACACACACACACACACACACACACACACACACACACACACACACACACACACACACACACACACACACACACACACACACACACACACACACACACACACACACACACACACACACACACACACACACACACACACACACACACACACACACACACACACACACACACACACACACACACACACACACACACACACACACACACTGTATGCTATAGCCTTGAGCTACAGTGCCAGTGAAAGTATAAAGGGTTGTGACAGCGTTTCCTCTCCTCCTCCAGCACCGAGGGGCTATCTGCTGTGTCTGGAGAGCGAGGAAGCTAGGGAGCAAGGGCGCAAGGGAGAAAGTGATCAAGGCAGCAAGGGAGCGAGCACACTCTCTCCTGCTGTCTGGCCTGACGGATTCATGCCCGTATTACCTGAGGGATTATCCTCTGAATAAATCCACTTGTGTGAGGTAATGTCTAGCATTAGCAGCGGGGGCTGTGGAGGGTTTTTGTTACACTAAGAATCTTCTGCCAAAAAGCGTGCAAAAACTAGCGTGAAATCCGAAAAGGAAGCGTGCTACAGCACACTGTCGTCTTCTCTTGCTCTATCACGACTCCGACAGATGAGATCATTCTCCGCTAAGAGGAAACGTTGGTCTAATTTCACACATGAACGCTTTGAAATTCAGATATCAATGCGGACTGTAATTGATACTTTGATTTGAATGTAGGATGCTAAGCTGGCAGATCAGGTAGAGGGTCTTTCTATTTTCTTTAATTAGCTTAAGACCCACAACTATTTCTCTTTTTCCTGAGCTGACCACAGACTCCAGGCAGATCCCCCCAAACTCTCTGACATCCTGTTATCCCACAACTGGGCTTTATGTCTCACTCTGGAACAAAGAATACATGTCTCTCCGCGTCACCGCTCCTTGTTCCTTTTTACTGTAGAAACCACATAAATGTTTGGGTCAACACAAACCAAGAAGCCTGTTTTTCCATCTTCACATTGCAGGGGAATGGTTTTTTTGGCGGGGGGGGGGTCTGGGAAGAGTGGAGGGCCTTGTGGGAAGGATTCATGGCACATTGATATAATGCGTCTACATCCCCCCCCCCCCTCTCTGACCGCTGCTTACACTCTCTTTGTTCCCCGACAACAAGAGGCAGAATAACTGTGTCCATATGTGGGAAGTGAGGAGGAGGAGCAGGAGGAAGGGGGGGTTAACGGTTTGTGGCAGACCAAGGGAGGTATTTTCTTCGAGGGGGCAGACAGAGGATACCCCCGTGAGACACACAGACACAAACCCCCCCCCCCCCCTCATGAAGGGGTTGTTTAAAGGAAAGGTCACAGTGCATTCAGAGTGAGCCACGAGGAAACACTAAATTCACTGTCGCATGCAAAGAATACTCATAAAACTGTTTTTTACTATTTCTATAAAAGGTTATTTCTCAATTTTCCAATGTCAAGCAACAGTTTTCTCTCGTAACATGCATTATGTATGTCTAAAGAACTTGGCAGGGTTCATTGGAACAGAAATACTTGGTATGTTTTATGAAGATAATGTGGATTTGGTTAAAAACAAAATGGAGGCTGAAGTTGCATTTCTTAGATATGGAAGTTTCCTCGACCTTCTTCCCAGTTAGACTGTGTTGCTTTTAACACTACCTGGTTCATTATGACGTTGCATAGATGCGTAAATAGTATTATATATCATAATACGGTTGGAAAAATATACAACTAAAAGTTATTCCTCATTTTTAAACTTCTGTCATCAAAGGGAACAACTCGGTTAGGATGAGGCAACAGGACAATACAATACAAACAAAAGTTGCGCAACAAGTATTGCCTCACACGCGGCACCAACCTCATTTAACTTGGTAAAAGTTTGAGGCTTTTACACAACCTTTATTGGCTTTTATACTTTCTGGTTCATTTGTACATGGATTAAATACACAAGTATCATCATACAACGGTTTGACCATCATCCAACAAATCCTAATTTTGATGCAGTCAAGCAACAATGTATTCTCGTAACACGCAGTATACAGATTCAAAGAATACTAGGTAACATTTAGGAAACAAAACTACTTGGATAGTTTTTTGGAAAAGACAGTGGTTTTGGTTAACACACCTGCAAAAGTTGCGTTACAAAAGCCTGGAAGTCACATCATGGTTCATCAATTCTTGCCCACTCACCTCATGTTTAAATAGTCCTGTCTCTCCCCTGTCCTGTGTCAGTTCGTCTAGTTTGTTTCCCCGAATGGTCGTGCCAAGCCTCAGCTAAGAAAAGATCGCTTTCACTCATGTCAGGTTTTGTTGTTTTGTTAATTTTGTAGGCTTAAGTTTCTTTCTTAAAGGGGACCTATCATGCAAAATGCACTTTTGTACGTCTTTTATACATGAATATGTGTCCCCGGTGTTCCAGGGAACTCACCAAGTGTCAGAAAACACAACCCTCTCTATTTTCCTCCATACCCAAATCTCTAAAAAAGGGGCTGCAACGGATCTGATAAAAACTGATCCAGATTTGAACACTGTCCTGACGTCAGGACGGTGGCACTACGGCTATTGGGCCAACTCCACTAATCAGGAGGAGACAGCCACGGCCATTGCCGTTCGAAAGCGCTGGAGACGATGTAGTACATATGCCAGGCCTGTAGGTGGTGCTGTTCTCACTGAATCTGCCCTTGCTAAAACAGAGCTAAACAATGTCAAATTGAGCAAAATGAGGCATGGCTAAAATGCATGATCTGTTTGGTATTTTGAAAAAAAAAAAGTATAAATATGCCTCATATAGGTATGGTCCTACACTATATTATTCAAATATAGCATGATAGGTCCACTTTAAATTAAACTCAATTTATTTTATCCACAAAAAGTAAAAAATACAAGAACAATCACAAGGCATGATGGGAATATGTGATAAGCCGTCTGGAGAATAGAGCCTCAGACACTTAACAGTTAATGTATTATAGAGAAACATTTCCAAGCTAACTACCTAACGATCTAAAACATTGGTTTAAAATATGTTGGATATAATAAACACAGATATATGACAAAGGGGTTGAATGCATACAGACAGAGAGACACAGATAAATACAATTTTAAAGATGAGTGTGTGTTTGTTAACCTAACATTAAAAACGATCCTGGGCAAATACAATGAATACAAACCCATAAGCCAGTTGCTGTTATGTACACAGTGACATATTGACAGGGAAACAGGACTTTGAAACAACCAGGCTGCAAAAACAGCAAACAGAGTGAATTATGGATGTAAAAATGCAGATCCAGATTTGAACACTGTCCTGACGTCAGGACGGTGGCGCTACGGCTATTGGGCCAACTCTCCACCTATCAGGGGAATGTGGGGTTGGGCCACGGCCGGCCATTGCCGCTCGAAAGCGCTGGAGACGCTGTAGTACATATGCCAGGCCTGTAAGTGGCGCTGTAGTCTGCCACAAAAGCAGCGAAGAAGACTTCCCGCGCATGGTTGCCATGGTTGCCCTTCTGTTTATTCTCCGCTGTGGCTTTCTTTCTCCCTCCCCGAGGCAAGCGTTTGCTCCCGCTGCTTTAATTCAATGCAATCCCTCCCCGTCGAGGCAAGCACTGTAATTCTCTCCGGTTAGTCCACCAGCAGATCACAAACACCCACCTCTCCGCCTCTTCCAAGGAACGAGGGGACCGTGCGGCAGAGTTTCAGTTTCAGTTTCTTTCGCCGGTCAAGATGTCCGTTAAAGTTTAAATCTTCCGGACAAAATTAGAAAAGTGCCGGTCAAAGGTCTTCTTTGTTATTTATTGAGCTTTAAAACAAATGAATAACGACTCTATATAATAATATAATAAAACACGGAGGACGGAGATCTCCCCCCCTCGTCTGACAGCCCAGCAGCCGAAATGAGGCATGGCTAAAATGCAGGATCTGTTTGGTATTTTGAAAAAAAAACTATATTTATATACTTTATATAGGTATGGCCCTACAATATATTGTTCAAATATAGCATGATAGGTGTCCTTTAAGTTCTCTTTTTGTCATGCATAGTTTTTCCTCTTTGTGAACGCTTTTTGTTCATTCCAGTACCTACTCTGTTAAAAGGAATTTCCTGATCTTTGAAATTCAAGATACTCTTTTTACATTTAAGACTTTGTCTCTGGGTCGTGCATTTGGGTCCATCAGTTTGTGTCGAGGTCCGGACATCCTGGTCCATGATAACGTGGATTATATACACAAATGCATATAAGTGCATCCCTTTTTGAGGGTAAAGCTGAAGACAGTGTGTGAGAACAGCCTGTCAGACCTCATTTGCAGAGTGTGAGAACAGACACAGAGAAATCTGCAGATGGCAGGAGGAACAGTGTACTCATCACACACTGGAGTGGCCAGAAATAACAGAGTCAGGATCAGTTTCAGGCGGTGCAGAATATCCCGCTGTATCATGGAGGGGTCAGGAAAACAATCTGAACAGCTGACAGCGTTAGCACCCTGCACGTCAAAACAACCGAGGTTTAGAGTTCACTCGTGTTGAACTTAAGACGAGTTTGAGTCCCACAAAGCATGACAAGCTTCCAGTTTGTGGAACAAATCTGAAATATCCACAGTCCCATAAAAACAACCGTAGAAAACAGATACAAATATCTTCTCTCTTTAAATGCCAAAACCGAACAAATCAACCATGAGAATGTCTGGAGAGAATAATCCAAAAGCATGAAAGATGGATTTGTTTTCTAGGAGCAAACAAATACAAACCAAAGAGCTGAAATCAAATCAACCATCTTTTAGTCAACGCTCCTTTTCCATGATTTGTGAGTTATGTGTTGCATTCAAAGTAGGACGTTTAACATCCAATCACAGCCATCATGTCAGCAAATAAATCACACAATGCACAGGCTATTGAGGCAGATGTGGTGTAGAGCAAAAATCCTTCTTCCACTTTGTCTGAGACACGACAAACATTGTGGAGAGGTGAATTATAAGAGCAGGAATTTAGCTTTGTTTTTGACAAACAAATAAAAACATGCACAACACTCCTTGTTCCATGTCTTGTGAGTTATTGGTTGCATTTGAAGAAGTGAGTTTAAAATCCAATAACAGTTAAAGGTCCCATGTCATGCTTTTCCAGTTATTACCCGTCCCCTTGTGTGTTATGAAGGTTTTTCTGCATGTAAACGGTCTGCAGAGTCACAAACCCTCAAAGTACACCCTGTAGCGAGTAAAACTCTAACACAGAAAAGACCTGTCTATGCTGCCCCAGAACGCCTCGTTGGACATTTCTCATTTTCCATTTGTTTCTTCCGGGAACCAAAATGGACCAATCCGCGGAGCTCCTCGCACACCAGGAGGGATGGGGACCTTTAGCGTACATTTTCAACTAACAGGGAGTCCCCATTGACTTGCATAGAGCTCCCTGAACGCTGGTAATAGACGAGTTGGGATGGTGGAGAAATGCTCTCCGCAGACCCATTCTCACAGCGTTATAAACCTTTTTCTTACTCAATATCAAGCCACACTTATTGTTTTTACTTTGGCTGTGAGTGTGTGTGTGTGCTCAGGATGAGTTTCGCTTGTTCTCGCTGTATCGCCGACACGGAAACCACACCAGTAAGCCAGCTCACTGAGCAGCGAGCCTCGCAACGTCCCGACCAATCAGAGCACACTGGGCTCACAGGGAGGGGGGGGGGGGGGGGGGGGGCAGGAGCTCCAACAAGCCGTTTAGGACAGAGAGTGAATACACATACTATACAGAGATGCTGTATGAGAAACCAATGTGAGTTTGGAAAATTGCACAATATAAATCTATTCTAGTAGACCTCAACAATGGAATTATGATCAGTAGACAAGATGTTAACAAATAAATCAGACTGTTTTAGCAGTTGTAGTCTGGTTATAAATCCTGCTTCATCTTTGTCTGAGACGGAGAAAAAGGCAGAGTAAAAATGTGTTTGATACTGTGACAAGACCCTCAAGAAGTGGTCTGATCTTGAGTACTACAACGCTCGCAATGATGTAAACAGGGAAGCACTGATCATCTCAGTTTGATTATTTAAAACGACAAACAGCTCTTGTTGTTTGGATTTGAGTCCCGAGAGGATGAAGTGTTTGTATGAAGAGTCCCGGGTGTTGATGCAGA
Source organism: Trematomus bernacchii (assembly GCF_902827165.1). NCBI lineage: Eukaryota > Metazoa > Chordata > Actinopteri > Perciformes > Nototheniidae > Trematomus > Trematomus bernacchii. The sequence goes on from NW_022987623.1 coordinate 21,367, forward strand.
GCTGCAGATGTCATGTTTTTTCATTTAGGTGTAAATCCACCGTGTGTGTGCATGTGTGTGTGTTTGCTTGAGGTTAAAAGGTCCCCTAATCTCCCCATAAGCTATCTCATGTGGTAAGTGTGTTAGACGGTCAGGAGGAAACCTTCGTGGTGTCATGAACTGTTTCCTGGTGGATATAAATTAATCCCTCAGATTTAGTCTTTAACTGTTTAACCAGATTACCTCCACAGTAATCGGCTGAGCATCACCGCGCAGAATTCAGTTTGCCGTAATGGTTTCTTGACATCAACCAATCCTGAGATTTTCTGTAAACTAATCTACCGTACATAAGAGGAAGGTCTCAAGAAATCATCGGAGCCGGGATCACCTCCTGTAATCCTCCGGCTGCGGCACAAAGGGGAATCATAATCTCAACTCCTTACAAAGGCATGGAGCCGGTGCAGAGCTAACCTGTGTGTGTGTGTGTGTGTGTGTGTGTGTGTGTGTGTGTGTGTGTGTGTGTGTGTGTGTGTGTGTGTGTGTGTGTGTGTGTGTGTGTGTGTGTGTGTGTGTGTGTGTGTGTGTGTGTTTAACGTTCATACATGCATAAATGCTTTCCAGTCTCCAGGGTGTCTCTGGGTCTGTGCCCCTCCACTGAACACCAGTGTGAGGGTTCAGTGAGGGGTGTTGAGGCCAGACAGCAGCAGGGGGGAGGTGGTTTTTGGGGGGGTGAGGAATGCGTGAGTCCTAAGGGGTATGATGGGAATTTATAATAATTAAATATATATATATATATAGGTTTCCTAACTACCAAATGTTCTCAGACAGAAGGGTGTCGCCTTGACCGTCGTCAGGCAATTACCATATGGACGTTAGGGTTGTAATTACATCGTTGATTGTTTTCTTGATTAAATAACACAACTTTGGTTTAAGCTTGTATATTTAAGCATGTTCATATTGAAGTATGAATGCTTGTTGTTTGTATGTTGTCTTCTCCTGAATGTTGTACTAGGGCTGCTCAATTAATCGTATTTTAATCGCAATTACGAATTTGGCTTGCAACGATTATGAAAACAACATAATCGAAATAAAACGATTATTTTCTTTTCTTTTCTTTTATTATTATTTTTTTTTAATTGGTTTTTCAGTTGAATTATACTTTAAAGTTCAGGGTAATCAACTGTTAAAAACATACTGTTCACCTTTTTTTTTTTTCAATAAATGGATGTTTTCAAAGTAAATGGATATTCGTTTTTAATAATCGTGATATCAATTATTGACCCAAATAATCGAGATTATGATTTTTGCCATAATCGAGCAGCCCTATGTTGTACGTCTCGTTAGTTTTTTGGCACCTTAAAGGGTTAGGGTTAGGGGTTAGGTTAGGGTTAGGCTCTACTATCTCATTGTACCTGTATACTGACAATAAATGATTATATTCTATTCTATTCTATATTTGTTCTTTTCTTACCAGAAGGTGATTAAGTGTGGGATTTCCACCACAAGGGGAATGACTGGGATGGCATCAGACGATATGGAAAGACAGGAAACCTCCCCACCCACCCAGATCTCTCCCCATGTGACCCTCTTCATCTGTCTGCCTCACACTTTCCATGTATTCACCTCCTGATGCTCGGGTAATGCCAGCCTGGAGCAAATGACTATAAAAGGTGCATTCCTTCACTGTGAGCGTGTGTACCTGCACGAGTCTGAGTCGCTCAGATGAACTCCACATAAAGAATTAGGTCTGAATATTGCTCGGAGTTTCTCAAACATGAAGCCACGTTCACTTTCACTTCACTTTCTCTATTTACAACAGATTGATCAAATGGACATGCACATAAATGCACTCAGAAGGTTAGAGTCTGTTTACCTCCAGTTCATCTCTAGATAACTTTGAGGTGCAGAACATGTGTTGTTTGAGTTTTGGATATAGTCAGTGTTTCATTACTAAGTGTCAATACTTTGGAGATTGAGTACTTGAAGGAGGACAGGTGGACGGGTTATTTGGCACCAAGAAAAGGTATATGGGAAAAAAAGAAAACAGACAGACAGGAAGTAAACACTAAAGGGAACAGCAGAAGAAGACAGACAGGAAGTAAACACTAAAGGGAACAGCAGAAGAAGACAGACAGGAAGTAAACACTAAAGGGAACACGGTATGGGCTCTGGCCGTGTTTAAAGATGTGTTAATGGAATAGAAAAATGTATACAGACTTGGAGAGTTACAGAAAACCTTGATCAGTGCTGCCGTAAGTTACGTTTTACCAGTGCGAGAGAGGACCTTATAAGCTATTGTTCTATGTATTTTATTTGTCTAAACCTAAGAGAATAAACGGCACAAAGGACATTCTAGCCTGGACTTTATCCTGAGTAAGACTCACTGCTTGGTGCTTTGGCAGTTTGTTCTGGTTTGAGGACAAACAGCAGCTACATGTGTGAAATACACGTGTGTTTGCATATGTAAAGGAACTAACTGATGCTGGCTGGATGTGAGGGTGAGGAGGGAGAGGAGCAGAGGTGGAAGTAGTGGAGTACAAATACTTCCTTACTGTACTTAAGTACATTTTTCTGGTATCAGTACTTTACTCCACGACTTATTTTTCTGACCACTTTTTACTTTTACTTTTTACATTTTGAACACAAATACCTGTACTTTCTACTTCTTACATGTTGAACACAAATACCTGTACTTTCTACTTCTTACATTTTGAACCCAAATACCTGTACTTTCTACTTCTTACATTTTGAACACAAATACCTGTACTTTCTACTTCTTACATTTTGAACACAAATACCTGTACTTTCTACTTCTTACATGTTGAACACAAATACCTGTACTTTCTACTTCTTACATGTTGAACACAAATACCTGTACTTTCTACTTCTTACATTTTGAACACAAATACCTGTACTTTCTACTTCTTACATGTTGAACACAAATACCTGTACTTTCTACTTCTTACATGTTGAACACAAATACCTGTACTTTCTACTTCTTACATGTTGAACACAAATACCTGTACTTTCTACTTCTTACATGTTGAACACAAATACCTGTACTTTCTACTTCTTACATTTCCCAAACAGGCTGGGTCCTTTAGTCTGAATGTGTGTTTGGTGGCGTGATCATTATTATTTAGAGTCATTGCGTGCCTATTGATTTGAACACGATCCGTGTATCCATCATTTCCTGGTCTTCTCTAAAGAAGAGGGACCAATGAAAACGTTGTCATGTTGCCGTTGTTCAGCATGGAAACATTCATTAGCTAACAATGACATTATTGTTCTATTAATATAAAGGGAGGTCAGGTACTCTTTAAAACAGCTGCTAGTTATGGGTACTTTTTACTGAAGTACATTTCAAAGCCCTCTTTACTTTGACTTGAATAAAGAAGTTTAGTCAGTACTTCTACTTTCACCAGTATTTCACCAGTATTTTTAAACACGAGTATCTGCACTTCTACTTGAGTAAAGGATGTGTGTACTTCTGCCATCTCTGGTGAGGAGGGCGGGACTTAGCGTCTCACACCAGCAGCTGTGTGAAGGCCTGCCGTGCAGACTTCCTGAAGGGAGGCCCTCCATAATGCAATAACAATAATCCCCAATGAGCGCCCAATAAAGCGGGCGGCCGTGGGGCTGAACTAACGCCTCCAAACCATCCGCCCATCACTGATTGGAGACGGGGTGAGGCTGGGGGGGGTCTGGGGAACATGCCAGCTGACATGCAGCCAGAGGTCCTGTCTCTCCCCCCTCACCTCACGCCGGGCGAGAGACAGATCCGTGCAGCTGCCTCCCGTCGCTCCGCGGGTGATTGAGCGGCCATGACCCCCATCCACAAACACACAGACACACAAAACCAACGATGAAGTTCATTGCTGATTGTTTGTTTGTTGATTGGTTGCTTGGTATTGAAGATGAGATGAGATAAGACTTTGTTTATGAGTTACAAGCGATATAATTAACATAATAATAATACTTACAGTGCAGTAAAAAGAGCAAGTTAAAAAACAGACTACAAGAAACAAAGATGGACCAATCATGAATGTAAGAACCGTAGAGTGAGGAGCGGTACAGAAAAACGTAGAGGCAGATACGTAATTGCACGTTATTATTGCACATGATATCAAGCAGAGAGTGTTTGTAATGATGATATTGATATTGATATTGAATATAGTGTCGGTGTGGCTGTTCTCCCTGCTGAAGGAGGAGGAGGTATAGAGTTTACGGTCACTGGGAGGAAAGACCTCCTGTGGCATTACGTGGTTAAATGTCAGAAAATGAGGAAAAATGTAATCTCAAAGTTTCCCAAAGTGTCCACAAGACAAGGAGAAACACTTTTAAAATGCGTGTTTTCGGAATTGAAGATGGAAAGAAATTCACTTTGCATCCTGGGTGAACGCACCATTAGGAAAGACAACCTTTTACGTGTCTTATAGCCAATATAGCTGAGAAATGTGGCATTAAGTATCTTGCCTACACTTCATTGTGTTGACTTCAGGTTCTTGGGATCAAACCCCTCACCCTGCGATTGGCTTTTCACACGGGACACAAACCCCTCCCCTGGGTGAAAGTGCCGTATGTTTAACCCTTCTACCTCCCACCTTTAAAGGTCTTGTTTTGTCTACTTTAAGATAATCAAATTACCGTCTTATAGGAGCAATAAAAATACATATATTCACATTAATGCAGGCGGGGGGGACAGAGCAGAGAGTCTCCGCAGGGGGTCGCCTATCGATCACTTCTCGCTCAGATCAATCACCCGTCCTTTAATGTGGCGTGGCGGCTGATTGACCTCTGGAATCCATAATATTATTATTAATGAGTCCCACATCCATGACCCCCACCCCCCCCCAAATAACACTTCACCTGGGGTGACAAACTCACTTTGGAAAGAAGCCAATTTATAATCATAAAATCATAAGGTCACCAAATGTGTTATTCCAGCTGAGTGTGTGTGTGTGTGTGTGTGTGTGTGTGTGTGTGTGTGTGTGGTGTGTGTGTGTGTGTGTGTGTGTGTGTGTGTGTGTGTGTGTGTGTGTGTGTGTATATGTGTATGTTAATGTTGTTTGAATGTCATATTATTGTGTAATTATTTTGTATTTTGATGCTATGGCAACATTGCTTCTTTTAACTTTCATGCCAATAAAGTGTGTGTGTGTGTGTGTGTGTGTGTGTGTGTGTGTGTGTGTTGTGTGTGTGTGTGTGTGTGTGTGTGTGTGTGTGTGTGTGTGTGTGTGTGTGTGTGTGTGTGTGTGTGTGTGTGTGTGTGGTTGCTTGGTTAGCCTTCGAGAGCTGCTCAGCTATGACGACACAAACAATACAGTAACCAAATTGGCCGCTAATGCCTTCATAAAGCCCGGAGATGTAATACAGCTGACAACAAACAGTAACTAAGGTATAAGAATGTACTAATTAAAGTTAATTAAAGCCTTCCTCATCGGAGCTACAGCTTTGATGTTTCAGACACTTCTGCTGATTCATGCACAGCGTGTGGATTCGTATATTCAACATAGTGTTTGTGCTATTTCAAAAGAAGGTCTGGATGTTCTGAATTGGGGTTGTTTGAGGTTCTTCTCTATTGTTATACCCGGCACTAGATGTGTAAAAACAGACAGGAGTAGCAGCAGGAAGCTAACAGTGTTCTGCTGTGGGGAAGAGAGGCTATACAACCAACCTTAGACACATAGACACAGCACAAAGAAGTCTGTGTTGGCTATATTTAAAACATTTGATGTATCCTTCCTGTCCAACAGGTCTTTCTCACAGGAACTGAAGCTTTGATATCTGTGCTCTCACCTAAGCCACCATTGATAACATAGTATAGCAATAGATACAAAAATGCATCTATGTTTTACTTAGTGTGTGTTAATGTGTGACTTTGGTGTCTTTAAGGGTTGAAATTCAACTACTGATTGACACCCTTGTATTTCTGGAGTTAAAATGACATTTGTTCATAAGACTCTGGTGGTTTTGGCGAGACGATAAATCTATATAACGTCTTCAATTTCCTGTATATGTACCTTTAACAAACACACATAAAATCATACAAACTATCCCTCTAATAAATACTTCAGTAGATGCCTGATTTAAACAACAGAGATGGTTTTCACTGTGTGTGTGTGTGTGTGTGTGTGGTGTGTGTGTGTGTGTGTGTGTGTGTGTGTGTGTGTGTGTGTGTGTGTATGTGTGATGTTAATCCACTCCCATACATGTTAAATACACTTGCTTAGTCCCATGCTGAGCAGCCCTAAGACAACGCCCCCGAAAAACCCAGTGAGAGCCCCCCAAGAGCCAAAACAGACCAAAATGCCGCACACATTTAAAACACACACACACACACACACACCCGCAATCACTTACGGAGGTTTAAGTCAAATCAAGGCTGCTAGACTAAAACACACACACAGACGCACAGCTAACAACAAAACACAGCCTACTTTCAACAATATCTCAGAACAAATACAAACTGATTCTCACTCCAGAATCTTTCATTTCACAATAATCTACAATAATACTGCTATGTATTACATGGCTAAGTTGAATACTTGATTCTGATTGGTCAATTTGAACATTCCAGACATTGTTAACTCAATGTTGCTAAGGAGAGAAGACCGTTGATAAGGAGGATCAAGGGACTAAGTGCAGTCATATCAATCCGCAGAAAGAAGTCCGGTCAACAACCATAATTTTCTTCAGCAGAAGAAGACTGAACACACTAAAGGGAACAGCAGAAGAAGACAGACAGGAAGTAAACACTAAAGGGAACAGCAGAAGAAGACAGACAGGAAGTAAACACTAAAGGGAACAGGAGAAGAAGACAGACAGGAAGTAAACACTAAAGGGAACAGCAGAAGAAGACAGACAGGAAGTAAACACTAAAGGGAACAGCAGAAGAAGACAGACAGGAAGTAAACACTGAAGGGAACAGCAGAAGAAGACAGACAGGAAGTAAACACTAAAGGGAACAGCAGAAGAAGACAGACAGGAAGTGAACACTGAAGGGAACAGCAGAAGAAGACAGACAGGAAGTAAACACTGAAGGGAACACAGTATGGGCTATGGCCGTGTTTAAAGACAGAACATGTTAACTTGTCTTGATCAAAGTGTATAATATTGAGTCTCATAAAAAGGACTTAACACGTTGTCTGGTCTCACACTGGTCCACAGATCCATGAGAGGTGTAAAAGGGAGGGGGGGGGCACAGCTTTTGGTCACAGCTGGTATATTTACTTAGTGAGGACGCTTCCTCCTCAGAGTGTTTTACAGAGTGAAGCAGAGTGTGAGCTGCCGGCCAAATGGGAAACTCACTTGGCTCTAAAAGCTTCTCTGTTCCAACAGAGTCTGGAGCCAGAGAAAGTAAAAAGAGAAGCGAGACGTCTTCATTCAGCTGCTGCCTTTAGTGTCGCTTCATTACTTTCTGAGTGTAAATATTGAGAACAGGAGAGCCAACAATGATTCATTTCACAGCAGGGTCAAAAAGCACCGAGCGGACAGAAATACTTCCTAAACTGAGCTGACAGTACATGAGGTTTTTAAGGTACAACTGGAGGAGTTGCCAAATATAGCAGGAGAGCAGCGTCCCCAGTATAAAGGATGCCTATAACAGAGACAGTAGGATGCAAGCAAAGATAAAGGAGAAAGTCATTTCCAGGCAATAACCTAGCATACACTGGTGATGTTTTTTAACGCTCAGTGAGGGTCTACTGGTGTTCATCCAGCTTGTTTCATATTCTCAGAGACCCTGAATCAGGGAAGCAGAGGCAGAGGTGGGAAGTAGTGGAGTACAAATACTTCGTTACTGTACTTAAGTACATTTTTCTGGTATCAGTACTTTACTCCACTACTTATTTTTCTGACGACTTTTTACTTTGACTTCTTACATGTTGAACACAAATACCTGTACTTTCTACTTCTTACATGTTGAACCCAAATACCTGTACTTTCTACTTCTTACATGTTGAACCCAAATACCTGTACTTTCTACTTCTTACATGTTGAACCCAAATACCTGAACTTTCTACTTCTTACATTTGGAACCCAAATACCTGTACTTTCTACTTCTTACATTTTGAACACAAATACCTGTACTTTCTACTTCTTACATTTTGAACACAAATACCTGTACTTTTTACTTCTTACATGTTGAACACAAATACCTGTACTTTCTACTTCTTACATGTTGAACACAAATACCTGTACTTTCTACTTCTTACATGTTGAACCCAAATACCTGTACTTTCTACTTCTTACATGTTGAACACAAATACCTGTACTTTCTACTTCTTACATGTTGAACCCAAATACCTGTACTTTCTACTTCTTACATGTTGAACACAAATACCTGTACTTTCTACTTCTTACATTTTGAACCCAAATACCTGTACTTTCTACTTCTTACATGTTGAACACAAATACCTGTACTTTCTACTTCTTACATGTTGAACACAAATACCTGTACTTTCTACTTCTTACATGTTGAACACAAATACCTGTACTTTCTACTTCTTACATTTTGAACCCAAATACCTGTACTTTCTACTTCTTACATGTTGAACCCAAATACCTGTACTTTCTACTTCTTACATTTTGAACCCAAATACCTGTACTTTCTACTTCTTACATGTTGAACACAAATACCTGTACTTTCTACTTCTTACATGTTGAACACAAATACCTGTACTTTCTACTTCTTACATGTTGAACACAAATACCTGTACTTTCTACTTCTTACATTTTGAACCCAAATACCTGTACTTTCTACTTCTTACATGTTGAACACAAATACCTGTACTTTCTACTTCTTACATGTTGAACACAAATACCTGTACTTTCTACTTCTTACATGTTGAACACAAATACCTGTACTTTCTACTTCTTACATGTTGAACCCAAATACCTGGACTTTCTACTTCTTACATGTTGAACTCAAATACCTGTACTTTCTACTTCTTACATGTTGAACCCAAATACCTGTACTTTCTACTTCTCACATTTCCCAAACAGGCTGGTTCCTTTAGTTTGAATGTGTGTTTGGTGGCGTGATCATTATTATTTAGAGTCATTGCGTGCCTATTGATTTGAACACGATCCGTGTATCCATCATTTCCTGGTCTTCTCTAAAGAAGAGGGACCAATGAAAACGTTGTCATGTTGCCGTTGTTCAGCATGGAAACATTCATTAGCTAACAATGACATTATTGTTCTATTAATATAAAGGGAGGTCAGGTACTCTTTAAAACAGCTGCTAGTTATGGGTACTTTTTACTGAAGTACATTTCAAAGCCCTCTTTACTTTTACTTGAGTAAAGAAGTTTAGTCAGTACTTCTACTTTCACCAGAGTATTTTTAAACACGAGTATCTGTACTTCTACTTGAGTAAAGGATGTTGTTTGCATTGAGTATGTGCCGTCTAATCCTCTTCTTGTGGGAACCTGTAATGCCGTCTGAAACCTGTGAGAGGCCTCGGCCCGCGGTCAAAAACACATCATGACTCACAGACTGTCTGCGCCTGACATTAACGCTGTAAACACAGGATATGGTGGTTGAGGTGAAGACACACACACACACACACCCACACACCCACACACACACACACACACACACACACGATCACACACACACAAGAGCATGCATACACATTCAATTAGTGAAAGGAAGACAAAGGAACAGGCCCTGGGCTGTCTTCAGACCGGCGCTGGATAGTTGACTGTACCGAGCTGACGCAACAGCAGAAACACTGTTCAAACACGGACATGCAAAGACATTTCTGTTAAAGTCCGCCTGCAGGCTGGCTTTAAAGTATGTAGAAATAATCTGCTATGATTCATATTTAGTGTAACATGAGTTTCCCACATTAAAAGTCCAAAAAAAGAAGGCTGGAAAACCTTTTTCTTCATTAAATTTGGGAATCAAATCTTTCTTACTCATTGAAGAAATCTGGCCCCGAAACCACTGCTCACGCTACGTCTATTTGAACCGTTAGAGGAAACATTGGAGGGATTAAAGGGACATTTTCAGGTCCATAAACATGCACAAAAAACAATATAACACACTACAGGAAAGGGAAAACCCCAAAAAGCATAATAGGGTGTATTTAATATGTCGAAAGTGGTTTTATGGTAACTATTGGAGAAGGCTCCAGGTTACATTTGTACATCCATAATTCACTCTGTTTGCTGTTTTTGCAGCCTGATTGTTTCAAAGTCCTGTTTCCCTGTCAATATGTCACTGTGTACATAACAGCAACTGGCTTATGGGTTTGTATTCATTGTATTTGCCCAGGATCGTTTTTAATGTTAGGTTAACAAACACACACTCATCTTTAAAAATGTATTTATCTGTGTCTCTCAGTCTTCAACCCCTTAGTCATATATCTGTGTTTATTATATCCAACATATTTTAAACCAATGTTTTAGATCGTTAGGTAGTTAGCTTGGAAATGTTTCTCTATAATACATTAACTGTTAAGTGTCTGAGGCTCTATTCTCCAGACGGCTTATCACATATTCCCATCATGCCTTGTGATTGTTCTTGTATTTTTAACTTTTTGTGGATAAAATAAATTGAGTTTAACTTAATTCAATCTTCCTTTAGAGCAGAGGAATGTGAAAACATGTATGCGCTTTTAACAGACATTTAAGAGGACATGAAAGCACATTTTTAACATACTGTTTTATAATCAATCTCTCAACACGTTTAATTTCCCCTGAAAATTCTTGCAATCCTTATCAATAAGAAAACACGACCGGGACAAAAGCTCGGGGCGTTCCAGCACAAACTGTGCTCTGGGTCGTTGATTTGTAAGTGTGTGTGTGTGTGTGTGTGTGTGTGTGTGTGTGTGTGTGTGTGTGTGTGTGTGTGTGTGTGTGTGTGTGTGTGTGTGTGTGTGTGTGTGTGTGTGTGTGTGTGTGTGTGTGTGTGTGTGTGTGTGTCTCTCACTGTATAGCCACTGTGCTCACACACCCTCTAAACAAACACATCTCATGTTGCCGGTGTTCATGTCAGTCAGCAGAGAGCTGAATGCAGATGCCACAGTCTGGATGTTGATGTTTTAAAGCAGACATATTTTCCTCATTTTCTGGTTCATATCAGTATGTAGTGTCTCTACTTTAAAGAGTCCTCTCCTGCTGATGTTCAGGTGTATATCAGTATGTAGTGTCTCTACTTTAAAGAGTCCTCTCCTGCTGATGTTCAGGTGTATATCAGTATGTAGTGTCTCTACTTTAAAGAGTCCTCTCCTGCTGATGTTCAGGTGTATATCAGTATGTAGTGTCTCTACTTTAAAGAGTCCTCTCCTGCTGATGTTCAGGTGTATATCAGTATGTAGTGTCTCTACTTTAAAGAGTCCTCTCCTGCTGATGTTCAGGTGTATATCAGTATGTAGTGTCTCTACTTTAAAGAGTCCTCTCCTGCTGATGTTCAGGTGTATATCAGTATGTAGTGTCTCTACTTTAAAGAGTCCTCTCCTGCTGATGTTCAGATGTATATCAGTATGTAGTGTCTCTACTTTAAAGAGTCCTCTCCTGCTGATGTTCAGGTGTATATCAGTATGTAGTGTCTCTACTTTAAAGAGTCCTCTCCTGCTGATGTTCAGGTGTATATCAGTATGTAGTGTCTCTACTTTAAAGAGTCCTCTCCTGCTGATGTTCAGGTGTTTATCAGTATGTAGTGTCTCTACTTTAAAGAGTCCTCTCCTGCTGGTGTTCAGGTGTATATCAGTATGTAGTGTCTCTACTTTAAAGAGTCCTCTCCTGCTGATGTTCAGGTGTATATCAGTATGTAGTGTCTCTACTTTAAAGAGTCCTCTCCTGCTGATGTTCAGGTGTATATCAGTATGTAGTGTCTCTACTTTAAAGAGTCCTCTCCTGCTGATGTTCAGGTGTATATCAGTATGTAGTGTCTCTACTTTAAAGAGTCCTCTCCTGCTGATGTTCAGGTGTATATCAGTATGTAGTGTCTCTACTTTAAAGAGTCCTCTCCTGCTGATGTTCAGGTGTATATCAGTATGTAGTGTCTCTACTTTAAAGAGTCCTCTCCTGCTGATGTTCAGGTGTATATCAGTATGTAGTGTCTCTACTTTAAAGAGTCCTCTCCTGCTGATGTTCAGGTGTATATCAGTATGTAGTGTCTCTACTTTAAAGAGTCCTCTCCTGCTGATGTTCAGGTGTATATCAGTATGTAGTGTCTCTACTTTAAAGAGTCCTCTCCTGCTGATGTTCAGGTGTATATCAGTATGTAGTGTCTCTACTTTAAAGAGTCCTCTCCTGCTGATGTTCAGGTGTATATCAGTATGTAGTGTCTCTACTTTAAAGAGTCCTCTCCTGCTGATGTTCAGGTGTATATCAGTATGTAGTGTCTCTACTTTAAAGAGTCCTCTCCTGCTGATGTTCAGGTGTATATCAGTATGTAGTGTCTCTACTTTAAAGAGTCCTCTCCTGCTGATGTTCAGGTGTATATCAGTATGTAGTGTCTCTACTTTAAAGAGTCCTCTCCTGCTGATGTTCAGGTGTTCAGAATAGGGCCCCTTTAATAACGTCTTTGCTATTAGTGTTTAAATCTACTGCCATCCTTCAATCCCTCCATCCCTGATGAAGAGGAGAGTAATATCAGCGTCTGTCCCACATCGACACACAACAACCCTCCAATCAACCCAAGAAGTGCTGTAATGAAGACAGGTGTGTGTACGCAGGTGTGTGTACGCAGGTGTGTGTGTATGTGTCTGAGTGTGTGTTTCAAAAGCCTGCACGCTGAACAATAGAGCCAATCAGTGTGTGCATCAGGCCTGATTAACAGATGAGCTCTGTGTGTGTGTGTGTGTGTGTGTGTGTGTGAGTGAGTGAGCACAATGCATCAGATTCAACACTCTCCTCCATTGTTCCTTCAAAGAGCGAGCACTCGTGCTAAAACCGCGCAGAGAGAACGAGACATTTCCCAAAACAGAAAGAGCTTCACTTCGATAAGCAGGAGCAGAGCGGGAAAAGTAAAATCCTCATTACCCTCCGAGGAGGAGAGTACGACTGAAGCGTGATAATGAGCTAGTTAAGGTGGCAGCAAATGTCACTTCTCCTGTGGCACCGCTACAGGCTATTACCTGGACAGAAAACACACACACACACACACACACACACACACACACACACACACACACACACACACACACACACACACACACACACACACACACACACACACACACACACACACACACACACACACACACACACACACACACACACACACACACACACACACACACACACACAGAAAGGGGCGTGTGTACATACTGGAACACACACCCAGAGGTGGGAATTAGTGGAGTACAAATAATTCTTTACTGTACTTAAGTAAATGTTTTCTGGTATCAGTACTTTACTCCACTACTTTTTTTCTGACGACTTTTTACTTCTACTTCTTACATGTTGAACACAAATACCTGTACTTTCTACTTCTTACATGTTGAACACAAATACCTGTACTTTCTACTTCTTACATGTTGAACCCAAATACCTGTACTTTCTACTTCTTACATGTTGAACACAAATACCTGTACTTTCTACTTCTTACATGTTGAACCCAAATACCTGTACTTTCTACTTCTTACATGTTGAACACAAATACCTGTACTTTCTACTTCTTACATGTTGAACCCAAATACCTGTACTTTCTACTTCTTACATGTTAAACACAAATACCTGTACTTTCTACTTCTTACATTTTGAACGCAAATACCTGTACTTTCTACTTCTTACATTTTGAACCCAAATACCTGTACTTTCTACTGCTTACATGTTGAACACAAATACCTGTACTTTCTACTTCTTACATTTTGAACACAAATACCTGTACTTTCTACTTCTTACATGTTGAACACAAATACCTGTACTTTCTACTTCTTACATGTTGAACACAAATACCTGTACTTTCTACTTCTTACATTTCCCAAACAGGCTGGTTCCTTTAGTTTGAATGTGTGTCTGGTGGCGTGATCATTATTATTTAGAGTCATTGCGTGCCTATTGATTTGAACACGATCCGTGTATCCATCATTTCCTGGTCTTCTCTAAAGAAGAGGGACCAATGAAAACGTTGTCATGTTGCCGTTGTTCAGCATGGAAACATTCATTAGCTAACAATGACATTATTGTTCTATTAATATAAAGGGAGGTCAGGTACTCTTTAAAACAGCTGCTAGTTATGGGTACTTTTTACTGAAGTACATTTCAAAGCCCTCTTTACTTTTACTTGAGTAAAGAAGTTTAGTCAGTACTTCTACTTTCACCAGAGTATTTTTAAACACGAGTATCTGTACTTCTACTTGAGTAAAGGATGTGTGTACTTTGCCATCTCTGCACAAACCCACTCCCAAAGACATGCATTACATTAAAAGCCTAAGTGGATCATGTGGAAGAAAGAGTGTGTGAACGAGTGTGTGAGCGGACACAGTGTTTAGTCGTTTTTAATCTTCTTTCCATTGACAGCAGCAGTAATGAGTAAAGAGCTTTTCTGGCCGCTCTCCACTCAGGTGTTGACCGAGCGCCTGCCTCGACCTTTACACATTTATTCTCAGATCCATCTAGAAGGATTGCATTTCCCAAAGTGGCTGCGGAGCGAGCAAGGACACAGTCTGAAGGTGTGGAGGAGTAACGTTGGAGGAGTTAAGCTGCTTTGTGTTTGAAATTCAACAACGGACTAATGATCTGCCTGCGATCAAAGACGAGCGGGGAATATTCTGGAGGTGCAAGGACAGTGTGTGTTAGTTATATTTATCTAGTTGTGAATTCAATTAGAGGCACGTTTATTAGACAGCAGCTCGTACATCTAACACACAGACTCCTTCATCACGAGGCAAACTGCAAAATGTGTCAGCAAATCATTAAAAGGCTAGTGTCCTGTTTACGTGTTCAAGGGTCGGTTGGTGGTCTCTTTAGTAAGATCATAAGACAGGAGGTACGTTATTGATCCCAAATTAGGAAATGTTCCCGTTGCAGTCTCAGAATAGAAAATATACAGTAAACAAATCTATAGACTTTGACAATAAAACACTATTGAAGGGTTTTAGACACAATATAAAGCCGGATATTATTTACATTAAGAGTGTAGGGAATGGAATATTATATTAAATGTGAAATGTACAGTGTACATAGTACGGTGGCCGACAGCCCGACACACTTCCATTGGGAGAAAGAAATGTCTTCATTTGAATATCATTTGGCACCGCCAGCGTACATTAGGGTGTTTTATTTATTCGTCTCCTGTCACTTGTTAAGCAGTCTGTCCTGGTTTACAAATCCTCCATATACACCCATTTTTGGTTGAAATGCACACACATCGTGCACGCTTTCACACCTTGGTCCCAAGTGGACTATTAATCCGGCTCCTGTAAGAGAAGGAGAGCCCCTCGTGCACTCACTTAAATCTCTCAGGGCCTCCAACAAATACACTTTCTTTGCTTTTAAATAAAGCCCCGAGCGCTCTGGATTTAAATACTTTCTGGTTTCAATGCCCCTCTGGGTCTGCCTGGTGGAGCCGGGCTGCTGCCCATATGCTCCCCGCTGGATTAGAGTAAGGAGGCCGGACACATAATAGAGGGGCCCGGGGAACCATTAAAAACCCATTAATTGTGGAGGTTTGAAGATCCTTACGGCAACGATATGCTAATGTTTCCTAACGCTGGAGACGGACTGGAGGGAGAGCCACGGAGAGAAATGTGGAAACGGTGAAAACACTGCAAACTGTGCCAGGTCGCGGCAACTCCCTAACACACACACACACACACACACACGCAGAGGATAGATAGAGAGAGGAGAGGATGGAGAGACTGCAGCAGACAAAGAGGTCAGTGTTGTGGACAACATGGAGTCTGACGTTAAAGTGATGCAGTTCAACAAACTGCATCACTTTAACGTGCACGGTTTGGGAGATAAACATTTTAAATAAAACTAAAAAAGGACAGACGGGGAGAGAGGAACAAAGGTGACACAACAAAAGAAGATGGAGGCCACAAACTGCCATTGGCATATCGTTTCATCTCCAAAGATAATAAAAGCCGCCGATAGCATTTATTGGTTTTGTGGCGAGGTGCAGGGACTTTCTGCTTATCTCAGTATTCCTCTGTATTGCAGAGTGGACGGCAGGAAAGCGAAATCTCAAGCCCCTCCCCCTCAGGAGCAGATTAACGGAGGGACCGGGACAGATTTGGGATTCAAACAGGATTTCGGCTTTTCACCGGCAAATGACTCCCCGTATTCATTTCAGTGCGTAACCCTGATGCTGACCCCACTCTGAAATAAAGGACTTCAGCTCATCTGAGACTGTGTGTGTGTGTGTGTGTGCGTGCGTGCGTGCGTGCGTGTGTGCGTGTGTGTAAAGGCCAGGGGTGATGGATTACGTGTAATGGGATTACGAAGAAAAACAAATGCATTTGTTTACAGTTATATAAAAAAGATCTGATTACTGTTACATTTCTTAAATGTAGGGATTCCTAAAAGGATTACAATGTTAGTAAAACAACCTAAATAGTGCCTGGTGTACTGGTGTCAAATGGGTCTGCTGTACTATACGTAATGTAGGTGTAATAATAGTGTAATATGGGAGTAATACTGGAGTTTCACAGATGCTATAATACGGCTGTAAGTAACACAGCTTTAATAACAGTGTGACATGGGTGTGGAATATAGCATTTCTTTCATAAAACATTTGATATGCCCATTTAAAAATGATTTATATGTATTTCCTCTTGTATATCGAGGTCATCCAAAATCAGATTACTTTTACATTCTGAAAAACTCCACCCCGGTAAACGCCGCCGCCTCCTTCTGTTGACGTCCCACCACTCGTCCTCCTTTAAAGCACCTACTTGCTATTCATGGGAATCCACTTGTACATAATGTGGACGTCATTATTCCGCTGTGTGGTAAACATGTCACATTAAAGCTCAGCGGACATGACGGACGAATCAACGCGTCGGCATCGATAATAACGGCCGCGATGAAGGCGGCGTAATGAGTCCGATCTTCGGAGAACGTTGATGAAAAGGAAGAAGGAGATGGTGTTTTCCCTCGGGAGCCAGGCGTCCCTCTTTAAAGGAGGCATGTGGAGACTAACGCAGGTTAATGAGCTGCTGGGCCCCAGAGGAGAGGAGCATTATGGGATATATGAGAGCCCTCTCATCCCTTCATTTGTGTCAGAGCCTGGGAGACGGGAACAAAGGAGCATGTGGAGGAATGGGGAAGGGAAGCACAACACACACACACACACACACACACACACACACACACACACACACACACAGACACAGACACAGACACAGACACAGACACAGACACAGACACAGACACAGACACACACACACACACACACACACACACACACACACACACACACACACACACACACACACACACACACAGTCTCACACACACACACACACACACATAGTCTCACACACAGTCTCACATACACACACACAGACAGTCTCACACACACACACACACACACACACAGTCTCACACGCACACACACACACAGTCTCACACACACACACACACACACAGTCTCACATACACACACATAGTCTCACACGTACACACACACAGTCTCACACAGTCTCACACACACACATAGTCTCACACATAGTCTCACACGTACACACACACATAGTCTCACACACACACACACATAGTCTCACACACATAGTCTCACACACATAGTCTCACACACATAGTCTCACACATAGTCTCACACGTACACACACACATAGTCTCACACACACACACACATAGTCTCACACACATAGTCTCACACACAGTCTCACACATAGTCTCACACGTACACACACACACATAGTCTCACACACACACACACATAGTCTCACACACATAGTCTCACACACATAGTCTCACATACACAGGCACACACACACACACAGGCACACACACAGGCACACACACACACACACACACACACACACACACACACACACACACACACACACACACACACACACACACACACACACACACACAGACACAGACACAGACACACACACACACACACACACACACACACACACACACACACACACACACACACACACACACACACACACACACACACACACAGTCTCACACACACACACACACACACATAGTCTCACACACAGTCTCACATACACACACACAGACAGTCTCACACACACACACACACACACACACAGTCTCACACGCACACACACACACAGTCTCACACACACACACACACACACAGTCTCACATACACACACATAGTCTCACACGTACACACACACAGTCTCACACAGTCTCACACACACACATAGTCTCACACATAGTCTCACACGTACACACACACATAGTCTCACACACACACACACATAGTCTCACACACATAGTCTCACACACATAGTCTCACACACATAGTCTCACACATAGTCTCACACGTACACACACACATAGTCTCACACACACACACACATAGTCTCACACACATAGTCTCACACACAGTCTCACACATAGTCTCACACGTACACACACACATAGTCTCACACACACACACACATAGTCTCACACACATAGTCTCACACACACAGGCACACACACACACACAGGCACACACACAGGCACAACACACACACACACACACACACACACACACACACACACACACACACACACACACACACACACACACACACACACACACACACACACACACACACACACACACACACACACACACACACACACACACACACACACACACACACACACACACACACACACACACACACACACACACACACACACACACACACACACACACACACACACACACACACACACACACAGGTCTGCCAGCCTTTAAAACAATTAGGGTCTGGATGATATTCCCTTCTCAAGGTCCCTCTGCCAAGCACAAGGCCCAAATGTGGCAGTGAAGGGAAAGCTTAGCGAGAGCCGGCTTAATCAGAAACAGATTCTCAACGACAACAAACCAAACCACACACACACACACACACACAGGAAAGTCGACACTTTACATATTAAAGCTGGGCAGGGAGGGAAACATCACATCGTAATGAGGAACAGGCACAGAGAGGAGGAGACGGAGAGATGTTAGGGTTTTAAATGTAATGTAAGCCCAAACCGCGATGTCCTTTGAGCCGGGGTTTAAGAGTGTTTGCTGTGGAGTTGTACTGTAAGGCTTTTCCTGCATTCCTCTTGTTGTCTCTCTGCTCTCAGATGTGGGTTATAGTCTTCTTTGTTTGGGGCTGCAGCGGCGCACATAAGCTATGAAGTCAAAGCATGCCTCGTCCCCGATGTGTTCTGCTTACACGCTGCCAAAAGACCAGGTTTTTGAGGTAGGGAGAAATGGAGGGATACAGAAGCTGTGAGGAAATGGAGGTGGAAGTGGCGAGCACATTGAGAGGAGATGGGTCCAGGTTTCAGCCTCACATTCCTCCCCTGATCCGGTTTAAACCCTGTCTGTTTCTGCAGATCTGATATGGAAATAAGAGGCCAGATGGGGGCTTCCACTGGGCCTTATAAGGGATTGTGGTTTGGCCTCGGATGGATCACGGGTGAGAAGCCATGGAGAATGAAACGGAGAGAAAGCGGGGAATGGGCAACGGAGAAAAAACAACATGGATTCTTGAGGATGGACAGAAATGGAGACTCAAACCGAGACGTCGATGGTATCCTAGTGTTTCTCCTCTGATGCTGTTTCAATGATCTTTGGTTGGATTTCCTCCTCGTCGCATAATAGCAAACGTAACAATAGAAACTGGATTGGTACGATTCATCCAGCGACCATTGTCTCTCCCACAGAGTCCCAGAGGAAACAGGATTATTCTCCACTTCCAGGAAAAACAGAACGTCGCCCTTGAGGAAAACCGCAGATGCAGAACTCAGGGAACAAAAGGCTCGACTGATCACAGATGAACGCATGTTGCATATTCTTCCCACACTCCACACAACAGGCTTTATTCTGCTTCTTGTGGTTTTCCTATTTCCTGTAGTGTGTTATATACGTGTTGAATGTAGTAATCCATTGCTAATTTGGACATTTTCTTTGGTAAAATGACCCAGATAGGGTACCAACTGTGTTAGGTTTTAGAAAAACGACTTTTTTTAATAGTAGATCAAGGTCAATCATCGCGTTTGCATGTGTCCATTATTATTTTTCTGTGTGAAATAATCTACTACTATAAGATAAATACAAAAGTTGGGAATACCTTTCTCATGCTGGGATATTCCCAATGATCCTGATAATGGGAATCCCCCACAATAAACCTGTGTGTTTTGTATTGCGGTGAATCCTAAAGGGTCTGCAAAGGCTCCCCCCTGTGTTTCCTCCAGAGAGTGAACCTCAGACAGTCGACACATCTTCCATCGCACATCTGCAAGTCCTCCTGTTTCCAATGCACCTCTACCAATATAATATAAAAAGGTTTGAATGCAGCACTTATAAAGGGTTCAGCTGAAGTACCTGCAGGGTGCTTGCCTTCTTCCCTGAGTATGCTCATGCACTTATTGTAAGTCGTTTTGGGATAAAAGCGTCTATAATGACGTATAATGTCTCTGTAATGTAAAACTCAATTTAACAACTACTGTGCCCCCCCTTTGTTCTGCAGTGTGTCTAGTACCAATGGAGTCAAGATGTTGAACGGGGGGCAGAGAAACCTGACCATCCGCGCTAATCTGATCAGCTGTGTTACACACTGTGTCTTATTTAACGAGGGCAGCACTCCCAGCGCTCAGTAACCCAAACACGGTGCGATCGCCTTACAGCCGAGGAGCCGACAGTCATCTGAGACACACACACACCCACACCCACACACACACACACACACACCCACACACACACACACACACACACACCCAAACACAGCATACCTTCAGATAAATGTTCCCCGACCCGCATCGCTCTGAGCGTATTACCATGAAAAACTCCTGACACAAGTGTTTGTTTCCTAATCAGCTGGAAGTCAAAGCCCCCCCCCCTTCATCCCCAGTGTGTGTGTGTGTGCGTGTGCGTGTGCGTGTGTGTGTGTGATGAAACACTCTTGAAATAGAGTGAAATGTTTGAATGTTTGATCAAGGGACTTTCTGCACACCTCCCTCATACACATAATGGAGTAACATGTGTAAGAGCACCACACTGGGCATGGGAGAAAACATTTCATGATTATCCAAATATGCTTTTTTTAGTCAACATACTTTATACGGGAAACAAGAAATGTATAAGTCATAGGGTGCCTCTGCAGAATAAATATTCAAATTGGCTCTTTTTTTAACTGTAATTCAAGAATACGCCAATGCATTAAAATCCCGTATTGTCCAACATAACAAAACACACACCTTCATACACGCTCTACTGTGTGCACACATGTAGGAGACTTTACACACACTAAAAGCACAACACCTGAGGGACGCAAAATGCAAATGATGTAGACAAGATCTCCGCCCTCTAGTATTTAAAATGTAACCAACGTAGGACTGAAACTGGTTCGTATGCTAACAAATCATCATGCTAAACACACCTTCTGTACACACACACACACACACACACACACACACACACACACACACACACACACACACACACACACACACAACACACACACACACACACACACACACACACACACACACACACACACACACACAACACACACACACACACACACACACACACACACACACACACACACACACACAACACACACACACCACACACACACACACACACACACACACACACACACACACACACACACACACACACACACACACAGAGCCAACAGCTGCTTCCAAATCCACCAAACACTTAACGAGGACTGACGCTAACATGCTACCCACAGCAGGAAATGCTAACCTCCTTTTTAACGTGGAGGAAAGATGGCGCTGTGTTTGTGATTCCATGGAATGATCACCTCTCTGATAATCCAACCTGACGTCCAGCGGTTCCCAACAAGTGGGCCGCCAAATCATTTGCTAAACATTATGATTTGTGTGGAAACATTTTCATTTCATCATCCTATCCTTTCTCTTTCTCGATCCTCCTTAGCAACGGTCATTCCAGTCGTTGACAGCGGTCTGTTCTACTGGATTAACAACGTGTCACATGTTCTGAATCGACCAATCAGAACTTTATTAAGTCTCCGTATTGTTCATGGTTGAATGTGGGCCGCGAAAACATTTTTTAGATTCTTAAGTGGGCCCTGAGTTGAAAAAGGTTGGGAACGGCTGTTTTATTCCATTCTATTTCAATGTATATACTGCTATATTTTACTATTTATTATTTTGTAATGTTATCATAGTTTCTTAATCTGTGTTTTACTTGTATGTATGCACCACGACAACCCACCTGGTAATAAACCTGGTTCTGATTCTGACCCCCCCCCCCATCGGCCCTGACCCTTTACCTTCACTCAGGTTACCAACATGATGTTTTCCCAACCGCTAACCATTACTGTTTAATGGGTAACAGCAGAGGGAGCCGACCTCTGACCTCTGATATCAGGACTCTGGTAATGCCCTCTCTGTGAGGCTGGTGTTTTTCACAAGCCGTGGATATTTCAGAATACCTTTACCTTTCCCACCTCTCCCCCCTCTCTCTCACCTCTCCACCCTGCCCCCACTGGACCAGGACTTTAACACCCCCCCCCCATACACACACACACACAAAATATCCAGCACGGTTATTTTGTGTTTTTTTTGTAAATGATTGAGTGTTCTTGCATTTTAATGTGTGAGTTTTTTTATACCTCGGGACTGTGGGAAACAGTATTTCAATCTTTCTGTGTGTACAAACATATTTTGAGATTGACAATGAAGTTGACTTTGACTTGACTTACTCGTCCCACAGAGGGGACATTTACATTTGTTACAGCAGAAAGGAGCCAAAGACAGCTTAATGTTAACTAAGAAGCATGCATACAAAACATCTTAAAGATTACACAATTTACAAAATACACATCCTGTAACAGATCTGAGGATTTAGCGTACATTGCAAAGTTATTAACGGCATATTGCACATATATTTCCGCCCCTCCTCACTCCTTCACGTCCAACTCATCACTTTTCCTCTCACCGTTACACACAATCTCTCCACACACACATTCGGACATATCAGTCCAACAGTTCCTCTCATTGAGTCCGTAGTAATCGGTATTCCTTGTCGCTTGTTCCTGAATATTGACCCTCTCTCCCATTTTTCTCCTAACTGTGATTCTTGTGTCAGTTTTTCCATGATATGGATTCTCTCTACGATCTCTATCCATTTATTACGTTTCTGAGAAGGACGAAACATCTTACACAATTTCCTGGTGATGTTGCCGGCTATTAGGGAGGCGTGTGGCGCAGTGGACTAGTGCGGGTCACAGGTTCGAACCCCACTGCAGTCAGCATGTCGTTGTGTCCCTGAGACACTTCACCCCAAATTGCTCCTGTGGGGATTGCCCACAGTATTGAGTATGTTAGTCGCTTTGGATAAAAGCGTCTAACAAGTAACATGTCATGTATTAACAATATTTTGGCAAGATATCCATCCCTCATTTGGGCATCTTCTTCCATAAAAATGGCCATATAGGTTTTGAACTGCAACTATGTATGTAGTATTTGTTTATAGTAAATCAAGGTTCAATCCTCATCATCAAGTGTCCATTTTCATTTTTTAGTGACAGGTAATCAACAACTATAAGACCTACATGGCATAAAGTTGGGAATACCTTTATAGGTCAAGCCAAATTCTCTCTGGTAAAATATATGATAAATAAAGCGTTCTTTTTTGACCATTTTCAACATTAACCGAGTGTCATTTTACAACAAAAAAAACGTTCTTATGTTAGGATATTCCCAAAGATCCTGATAAGATAAGAAGTACTTTATTGATCCCAAGTTGGGACATTTTTACAAATGAAATAATGAAATAATGAAACTATAATGCAATTGCATAATGACAATTCACCACAATAAACCTGTGTGTTTTGTATCGTATCCTTTATCCTCCCATCCCTAATATAAATTCATTTTACAATTTTAAAACAAAGGTGAGTGTTGCATGGTGTCTGATACACACTCTGCAGAAGGATCTGTCTCTTCCCATTAAGACTGCAGCTGCTGGACTATTAAGACGAGTCGAGGCTGACAGATCTGTTTCATAACCGCAGGAGGCCACGACCTGACATGCAGCTGTCAGGAGGAAGAGAGGTGTTCTGTGAGTGTGAGTGTGAGTGTGTGTGTGTGTGTGTGTGTGTGTGTGTGTGTGTGTGTGTGTGTGTGTGTGTGTGTGTGTGTGTGTGTGTGTGTGTGTGTGTTAGGCACAGGTTAGGGTAGAGGCAGAGTGAGTGGAGATTACCAGTGGCTTGAAGTATTATCTCATGCTATTAGCACTGTATCACTGTTCATTAGGCTGAGGAGAGGCTCGACAGGCCTGAGGTCAGAGAGATGGAGGGAGGAGGGAGGAATGAGGACAGAAGGAATGTGGGAATTAAAATGGAGCGAAGAGGACATCCGGGGTGATGATGAAGGCCACGATACTTCACTGATAGAGAGACAACATCCAGGTTTCAGAGGGAAACAGATGCTGTGATTTAATTTTTGGGATCTGACCAAAAGTGATTGAGTCCTGAGATTAAAGTCAGAATTCTGTGAAAAAATTCGGAATTCCATGACATTTAAAAAATCTGAGAAAAAGTGCAAATTTTTTAGAAAAAGTGAGCATTTTTTCGAAAAATATGATTTCTGAGAAAAAGTCGGAATTATGCAAAAACTAAAGATTTGGGAGAAAATGTCTGAATTCTGAGAAAAAGTTTGAATTTTGTGGGAAAAAATGATTTCGAGAAAAAGTCTGAATTCGGTGAAAAATTCTGAAATCTGAGAAAAAGTCGGAATTCTGGGGAAATTGTAAGATTACAGTTAGAATTGAGAGAAAAATTCAGAAAAATAAAAGTATGAATTCTAAGAAAAAGTTGGAATTATGGGAAAAAGACAGATTTCTGAGAAAATAAGTTTTCATTTGAACCTTGACCAGATCTCTAAAACATGTTCCCACACGCCCTAATCCTCGTCCATGCTGATTGAAGAGTCCCACAGAGAAAGAATCGTACTACAGTTCCTAATCATTACCGTCATAACACACGATTAGCCAGATGACTGCACACACACACACACACACACACACACACACACACACACACACACACACACACACACACACACACACACACACACACACACACACACACACACACACACACACACACACACACACACACACACACACACACACACACACACACACACACACACACACACACACACACACACACACACACACACACACACACACACACACACACACACACACACGAGCAGTAAAGCTGTCTCACTATCAGACACAAACATTAGTCGCTGTCACACTCACTTTGCCTTCACACAGACAACAGTTTAGTATATCATCAAAGCCCAAACACTTCTCATTTCAGAGATCTATGGGCGCCGCGCGGCTTGAAAAACACACACTTGAAATGGAAGCACGCATTTGCAAAGTAGATGAGAGCGGCGCTGTTTTGGGTCGCTGCTGTAATCTAGGATCATTATGCGTGCTCTCAAACACAAAAACAATGCTTGTGTTTCGTTCGTCGGCTCGTAACTGCTTCTAATGAGGAGCATCATTACCATGCGTGTAAAGTAGCGGGGAATTCATCAAGAAGTTCAGAAAGACTCGCTGTGTTGTTGCCACAGTTTGAGTTTCTCTGCAAGTTTACAAAGTAATAGTTTGCTCTCATTCCCCCCCCCCCCTTCGTATCCCCCCTTTTATCTAATTCTGGAGCACTCTGAGAGGCAGCAGTAATGAATTGGCTAATCACAGTTATCTGGCCCATTCTTTGTAAAGCAAATCAATAAAGCTTGGCTCTGCGCCAGATATCCACTCTGACAGACGCTGCTCGCTAATCTATTGCTGTGGGGTTTTTTCTGTCCTAAAGATGTTTACTCTTTCTCCGTCTGTCCTCTTTCTCCCTGCGTACTTCAGCAAGGTCAGCGGGGAAACAAGAGGCGGAGGAACTCCTGCCAGCTGGCGACTCAGAGCAGAAAAGTCAAGCACTTAGAGTTCATTGGACAGAGAGCAACATCTCCTCTCTGATCACAATCTGAATCAGGCTTATCACCAGGTAGGTTGACACGTACGAGCAGTTTGACTTGGTGTCATGGTGCATACATACAAGTAAAAAACATTTATTTTAAGAACACTATAATAACATTAAAAATAATGAAAAATATAGTAAAATACAAAAATAAATAAAGCAGTATTTACATTAAAATAGAATGGAATAACATATAAAATATGTGTAGTAAAAAAAACAGATATTGTCAGCATTGTGTGCATTAATGTAGACAATGTATCTCGACCATAGATTGGTAGAGAAGTCACTTTAGCTGACACTAATACCTCGAGCCGTACGATGCTGTTTCCACGGTAACAGATCAATAACAGCCACGCAACGACTGATAAGAATTTCTATGAATGTCTAATGTCGTCCCCGTGGTGCCGGCTGCAGAATAAACAGGAATATTGATAAGCTGAACCCTTGCATAATGTCTTGGACACATTTGCACTATAAATATTCCATGGCTGGGACTCGTGGGCTGGAGACGTTCATCAGAATGTAAGAAGGACACTTTCTCTCGCTAACACGAAACAGTTGGGAATATTCAGCCTTGTTTGTTCCACTTGTTTCATCTTTTTTTTCTGCGTAAACCAGGAAGACATGGATCGGGGAAGTTGGTGGCGTTTGATGTGGCTTCCCCGATCCTAATGCTCCCAACGGGGGGGGGGAGAAAGAAAACCACAAAATCCACCACAGTGTTTCTCCCAGGCTCCGAATGAGAGCAACTGGGGCAGCATCTACTTCTGCCTTTTGATTTTTAGGGAGAGGGAAGGAGAGGAGAGAGGAAGGAGAGGAGAGAGGGAAGGAGAGGAGAGAGGGAAGGAGAGGAGAGAGGGAAGGAGAGGAGAGAGGGAAGGAGAGGAGAGAGGGAACCAGACAGAGAGTACATTAGTAAAAGTAGAAGTACTCCGATCTTGTACTTGAGTCAAAGTAGAAGTACTCAGATCTTGTACTTGAGTCAAAGTAGAAGTACTCAGATCTTGATCTTCTGAATGTGAGCATCTGGGGCAACATCTACGTCTCCCTTTAGCTCTTGAGCTCCCAAACGTGAGACACAAAGGTAAATAATGCTGCTGAACCCGATGTGAAGCCCCGTCAACAAGAAGAGAATACGTCAAACTGGATTACAGCAACACAAGGTCTCTGGTGAAGAGGCTTCAACAACATCATTTCATTACAACATAAGATATCCGTCCCTAATTTGGGCATTTTCTTCCGTAGAAATGGCCCTAACGAGTATCAACTGCGTTTACAAGTTATAGGTTTTAGAAAACTGCAACGACTAGTATTTTGTAATAGTAGATCAAGGTCAATGATCGAGCATGCATGTGTCCATTTTCCTTTTATAACGAGAAGTAACCAACTATAAGAAACCTTTATAGGTCATGCCAAACGCTCTCTGGTAGAAAAGAAGCGCTCTGTTTTTGACCATTTTCAACATCAACCGAGTGTCATTTTACAAAAAGAAAAACCTTTCTCATGTTAGGATATTCCCAAAGATCCATGTAATGCCAACAACACACACACGACACACACTCAAGAGGTCTCTGCTGGTGGGGGCGAGGCATTCAGGAGGAAGTGTGCACATATCGATGCACATGTGTGACTCTGTTTTTGTGTCTTTTGGGAGTTGGCGTTGTCGGCGTGCGTCGTCTGAATGAAAGCGCCTGAATGACCAAACCATGTGAAATGTGTGCACTGCGTGAGTATGTGCGTGCTGGACGGTGAGAGAAAAGCTTCCTGGGAGACACTGGCAGAGAAAAGAGAGAGCAATTAGAGGCAGAGAGAGAGAGAGAGAGAGAGAGAAGAGAGAGAGAGAGAGAGAGAGAGAGAGAGAGAGAGAGAGAGAGAGAGAGAGAGAGAGAGAGAGAGAGAGAGGGAGAGGGAGAGAGAGAGAGAGGGAGGCTGTTTGAATGAGATGAATGAGATCACTGCAGGCTACGCTGTGTCACTGAAACTCTGGGAGAGGAGGGAGAGGAGGGAGAGGAGAGAGGAGAGAGGAGAGAGGAGAGAGGAGAGAGAGGATACATTAGTAAAAGTAGATGTTGTACTTGAGTAAAAGTAGAAGTACTCAGATCTTGTAGTAAAAGTAGAAGTACTCAGATCTTGTAGTAAAAGTAGAATACTCAGATCTTGTAGTAAAAGTAGAAGTACTCAGATCTTGTACTTAAGTAAAAGTAGAAGTACTCAGATCTTGTACCTAAGTAAAAGTAGAAATACTCAGATCTTGTACTTGAGTCAAAGTAGAAGTACTCAGATCTTGTACTTGAGTCAAAGTAGAAGTACTCAGGTCTTGTACTTAAGTAAAAGTAGAAGTACTCAGATCTTGTACTTAAGTAAAAGTAGAAGTACTCAGATCTTGTACTTGAGTAAAAGTAGAAGTACTCAGATCTTGTACTTGAGTAAAAGTAGAAGTACTCAGATCTTGTACTTGAGTCAAAGTAGAAGTACTCAGGTCTTGTACTTAAGTAAAAGTAGAAGTACTCAGATCTTGTACTTAAGTAAAAGTAGAAGTACTCAGATCTTGTACTTGAGTTAAAGTAGAAGTACTCAGGTCTTGTACTTAAGTAAAAGTAGAAGTACTCAGATCTTGTACTTAAGTCAAAGTAGAAGTACTCAGGTCTTGTACTTGAGTCAAAGTAGAAGTACTCAGGTCTTGTACTTAAGTAAAAGTAGAAGTACTCAGATCTGGTACTTGAGTAAAAGTAGAAGTACCAGAGTGTAGGAATACTCTGTTACAGTAAAAGTCCTGCATTCAAAATGTTCCTCAAGTAAAAGTATAAAAGTATTATCATCAAAATATAGTGAAAGTAGCAACAGTAAAAGTAGTCATTGTGCAGATTGGTCCATTTCAGAATAATATATATGATATGTTTTATAATGATTGATCATTAAAGTGTTCTCAAAGCTGGTAAAGGAGCAGCTAGTTTGAACGACTTTGTATACTGCAGGGTAGCTTGTGGATTTACTCCAGGTGGAACTAAAGTCTGATTTAACACTTGATTAGATTTCACATCATTCATCCAGATCTGTAAAGTAACTAAAGGTATTAAATACATGTAGTGGAGAAAAAGCATAAAATGGAAATACTCAAGTGAAGTACAAGTATCTCAAAATGTTACTTAAGTACAGTACTTGGGTACATTTACTTTACACCTCTGGATATAAGGCTGGGATGAATGGAGGGACGTCTTCTCTCTGCCTTTGAAGTGTTTACAGAATCAGGACCAGCCTGTGTACTCCAAAGCTCGTGCTGTCCCGCCTCTTTATCAGACTCAGGGTTAAGGACAGATCAGCGGGGGGTCAGATCCCCAAAGGTCACACAGACATCCCAGCGACTCAATAAACAAGCCGCTCATTAGCTAGCCTACACATGCTTTATGGTGATCAAACACCAAATGGCTACACAGAGCCCATTGACATACACATGCATTCTGCAGAGCTGCGAGGGTAAGACTACTATGTACAGCATCATTATCAACAACTATTACACAGCATAGTGGAATACTTGATTCTGATTGGTCAATTTGGACGTTTCAGAGGTCTACTTTACAGAAGTCTGATGAGTTTAACGTCAGCGGTGGACTCTGAGAAACTGAGATGGATATATATTTGTCATGGTATATTTATTTTTTACCGCCAACATTGTGTCATTTTTGCACTTTCTTCTGGGACTTTTTTCCGTTTTCTTTGCCAATTTCGCTGTAGCAATCGTGCGTCTGACGATAGTGTCTTTGAGTTTGAAATCCTGAGTTGTTCCTAAGATGCCAGACATGTGTGCATTGCACTGCCTCAATGAATCATAACATTTACTCTATTTTGAACCGATAAGACGGAGGATTGATAGCTTCGGGCTGCACTGATATTCCTGGTGGATGTTCAGTAGACCCCCTGCTGATCAGAGGGGTTTCCCCCACTAAGCACAACGCAGGCCTTCATACAGCAACTCTATCAAAATGATATTTGTTTGGCAGCGTGGTCACAAGGACGGTGGACAGCCTCTCTGTAAAAAGGCATCCGAAAGACCCCTCCTGAGGTAATAAAAACATCTCTATGTCAGAAGTAGAGTGTTTGATTCAGCCTTCCCTTAAGTGCTGCGATTTGTACCGGGAGAGCAAATGTTATTTTACCAGCAGACTGACTTTCTGCACAGGCTGCCTCGCTCCCAGCTGTTGTCTCTGGGAACACTGAGGCTGTATTGTTGAGTTTAACATAAGCAGAAAGCTTGAAGATGTGTGTAACAGATACACATTAGCAGCTGTCATTCAGCTACAATGCTCCGTATGTCTGCGTGCCACCTGTCTGCTTCTGATGAAATGTTAGTCGTGAACAGGTGTATTGAGTTGGGTGGTTTTTCATTGATTTTTAAACAAGACGGACAAGCTAAGGGATGCAATTACTCGTTGTGTGGGGGATTAATTGGACCACCCTATTCATTCTGGAACAAAGTGAAGCGACGGCTATTTATGAAAGCATTCAGTGGGGAAATGATGACGTCTACCTGGTGGGAATTGTGACAAAGCTTTCCTCTGTAATTGTATTTTTTACTTTTCATGTCGGTGCGAGGTTAATACGAGTCGTGCGGTGACAATGGAGATTTTTAATAAAGCGATATTGTGATGACTAATTCTTTGTGCTTGTTTGTCTGCAATCCCACGCAGAAGCTCTAATGGCCGACGGGAAACAACAAGTGAACGTTTTTTAATAAAGTGTAATAATCAGAGTTCATATATATTATCAATGAGGATCTGTGCAACACGACGCTGTCTATTGAATAGATTACAAACTAGTTTATCCCTAACCTCAATGCACTTTTTGAACAGTGGCAGAACAGGTGAATCCAAATGGAAACCAACAGACGTATTTACTGATGACTGGCTATTGTCCAGTAGCGTTTTATTACTATGTCCTTGGATACGTTTCCTGTTCGCTGTTGTACCCTTATCCTTTACGCATGGGAAATGTATGTGTATGAATGCAGTATGGGTGGAAGCTCTATACAAACGTCCTACAATGTGAATGAAGGATTTGCTTCTGGGGATGCAGGTGACAGGAAACCGGACGGGCTTTTATTCCGTTGTTGAGAGACATCTTCCTCAATGCTGTCCTTTCCCATCTCTCCAGCTCTCTCTTCCTCTTCCTCTCCAAACCAATGTATCCCTCTGTTACTATATTAACAATCCAAAGACCTTTTCACACATGCACTGCAGACCCTGAATCATATAGATGTGTTGCCTAAACTAGACCAAGTATGAGATCACTTTCCCTCTGAAGGAAACCAATCCAGGCCAAGGGTTTCAAGAAAAAAACGACAGAAATCTGCTCAGCTGATCCTTTGCTTCCACTTTATAAAGTAACCCAGGCCAAACCAAAGCAGGGGTCGAACAGGAGAGCAGGAAACAGACTCTGAGATCACTTTCCCTCTGACGGACACCAATCCAGGCACTACATCGGGGGTGAAGACAGCATAAAGGGTGAGAAAGGGAGGGGAGGGGGGGGGGGGGTTGTTAGCACTTTTCCAGCAGGGCCCTGTAGGAGCAGCTGCTTGCATTTACAAGCCTTTCAAGTCCCTGACACTTCATGGCCTCTGATCAGCTGCTACCCCAACACACACACACACACACACACACACACACTGGGCAGCCAGGTGACCCTCTGCTGCGTTAACCAGTCCAACAGGAATCGTCCAGTTAAACACCTGAACCACCCTTTCAAGTTGTGCCATCAGCTGCCGGGGGCTTCATCCAAACCACTTCCTGATTACTCATCGGGGCATGATGGGTAGAATTAATTAGGCCGAAAGCAACACATCATGGTTGAAGGCTTGGAGGATAAAGAGACGGAAGAATCTTTCATTTAACGGCTGATAAAACCCGGCACTAATCAAGCGCTGACACCCATCCAACGACCTCATCTGGGGTGTCTGAATAAGGCAAGCAAAGCATGTAGAACGGGTCCAAATACTGAGGGGATACGAGCTTAATACGACCTCAGATAGATGTATTTTCAAGTCATGGCTCTTTGAGAAATGGCTAATATTTCTGGGGTTTACCAAGTGGATATCCAGACCAACACTTGAGTTTAGAGACGACTTCTACAACCACATGATTTCACAAGTAGCCAGTCTACAAGCTCATTTGATACGAATCAAAAGCGAAATCTTCGTAAGACGATAGCAGACGGGTTCCCAGACGGGTTCCCAGACGGGTTCCCAGACACCAAGGCATCGCCCTTTACGAATACTTTTGAACCTGCATTCAACCAAAGCCTACTCAAAGTGATTGGTCGACCCCAGCCGGACTACAAATGGAATCATTTTGGAAGCGTTTGCCTCCTTATTAGACACGCCGAACCGGATGAAAGAGATGTAATATGATATGATTAAACAAATAGACCTTGAGGGTGTCACTTGGGAATGTATCCCTGTGGTCCAGCAGCTCTTAACCCCCCGATGCTCTGAGCGAATGGAGGATGTTCGTTCTCACTGACAGACTGATCACCAGGGGAATGTGTGTGTGCTGAGCTTGCTCTAACCTCCTCATTCATCTATTGCCGGGATGTCTTTCAACATCCAATTGTACATGTGCAGCCGTGCCCTCCATCTCCATCTTCCATCTCCATCTCCGTCTCCGTCTCCGTCTCCGTCTCCGTCTCCGTCTCCGTCTCCGTCTCCGTCTCCTTCAAAGGCTTTTCTCCCGCCGCTCTCTCTTCTCTTTTAACGCCGTTGTTGCTTCCCACCAATCCCAGGCCTCAGGTCTGTGCTCGAGCACTAAGGAAACCTCACACTGCCAATTCCAATTTAGATGATGCAATTCTTGGGTAATGTGAAGCCAGAAGAAAATGCAGAGCAGATCGCCTATCTCCAATTATCGGCACTCGCAGAAGCTCTGAAGCTGTCTCTCTGTCTGTGGGTTCATAGGAGCCTGCTGAGCATCAATGCAAAGCCAGATGTAGAATTTAAATAGGATATTAACTCATGGGCAGGAGTACAAACCCAACATCGTCTGGTTGTTCGGCTTTCGGTGGACTCAAGGTGTCGTTCTGGTCCTGATTGGAACAGGTTTCCAGACGCAGTGCATGTAGGAGTGGAATATTGATTTCCCTCCGAGCGGCTTTCTGCTGAGGTGAACGTCTGCTGCCCTCCTCCATCAATCATCGCCTGCAGGGGGGCCACCCAGAAGTCTACAACCGTTTTCCGAAAGACACCCAAGCTCCTTTCACACCTCCATCTGAATCTGAGAACCGTCCAGATCTTTCTATATACTGAACGGACTGTTAGTTCCTGGGTAAAAAGTCTGTAATGTGGGACTGAGGCTGGGGAAAATGGCGTGAAAACCGGACCTACCTTTGGTGAAAAGAAGTGCCATTTATACGCAAACAAGAACGTCTTATTTAAGAGACAATGAAAACTTCTGTCTGAAAGGGCCGATGCCGAATCCCCCGTCAAGAGACTCGGTTGTTCAAAACCTCATCATGAACCGGCTTCATGGCCGCGGTGTAATGCGAGTCATTTCATGCCTCCTGCACGCTTAATGCCGGCGTTTCCTCTTGCGAAAAACCGAAAAGACGGAGTATGAGGAGGCGTGTGGCGCAGTGGATAGAGCCTTGGTGTTGGGATCAGGGGGTCAGGTTCAAAACCCCACTGCAGTCAGCATGTCGTTGTGTCCCTGAGACACTTCACCCCAAATTGCTCCTGTGGAGATTGTATTGAGTATGAAAGTCGCTTTGGATAAAAGCGTCTAACAAGTGACATGTAATAGTAATAATAATAGTATTTCTAGGAATCGAGGAATCCTTCTGATACGGTCAATCTCCTGTAGTCTGCTGCATGCGTGAACGGGAAACTCACGGACATGGAGGAGCTGATTCTACAGAGTCCAGGAGAAATTGGCTTCAGACACATTACTGTATGCCAGCATTAGATTCCACTCTCGGTCAAATGAGAATCCTGCAGATTCAGGACATATCCATGTGTGTATCTGATCACACAGTACAATGCAAGCATGATCACAGTGCTGCCATACTGCATGCAGTGTTATTGTTTCCTCTCTATATGCCTTCTCCTCTCCTCCTTCCTCCCCCCACCCTCTTAACCCCTCTTCCTCAATCAATCCCCTGCACAAGCCGCCAACACTATCCCTGCTGCTTAGACATGCTGTGGAGCTAAAGCCAAGGAAACAGCAGCAACATACAGTCTGCAGGGAGGAGGGGGGAGGGTGAGGAAGATGGGGGGGGGGTTCTTTGGGAAGGAAGCCAATCCAATTACAGGCAGCGGTGCAGCCCTGGTTTCTTTGGCGGCACTAAATTCCCATTTCAACGGTGTCTTCCTCCTCGTCCTCCCTCCCCCAGTCACCTTCCTCCTGCTCCTTTCTCCCCGTTACTAAGACGCTACTTTTCTTTTCAGCTGCTTACCCAGAAGTCCTTTCACTTGTTTTTAAAATGGTTTTATTTGAACATATTAGCACTTGTAGATGTTTTATCTTGTTCTGTGTTCATTTTAATATCATTTGAATATTGTTGTTGTGTTTCCTGTAAAGCACTTTGGGCTGCTTTGTGCATATACAAATACAGTTTATTATTATACAATGTTGTTTTTAAACTATTCTGTATCTCTTGTATGCATGCTGTCATGAATCTGTTGTTCCATTGTGTTTATTTGTTGTGTCCCTTTCTGTTGTCTTCTTATTAAATGTTGATGTAAGCACTTTGAATGACCTTACCTCCCTTTTCTTTTTGCCGCTGCTTTTAATTGAACTATGCATGTCTCACACTGCACTGTAACTTGTATTCATGTACCTGAGTTATTCATGTTATCTCTGCTTTTAAATTAGCGTGTTTAACATGTTTCTGCTGCAATATTTCTTAATGCTCGTAATGTCTTCGTAAAGCACTTTTAATTGCCTTGCGTTGAAAGGTGCGATATAAATAAACGTGCCTATACTCCTCTTCACATCCTGTGAATGTGCAGCCGCCCCTTCCCCACCTGTCCGTCTCTCTTGGTTCCATGAAGGTATATGAGCGGGAAAGCATCACATGGTGTCACCCTGTAGCCGTTTCATGCTCAGATCTAATAATAATAATAATAGCTTTATTTTATATAGCGCCTTTCAAGGGACCCAAGGTCGCTTTACAAACTAATTTCTGAAGGTAACTGCGCCTCCTGCACGTCTCAGGAGTTTACCAGCCTCCTGCAGAGCTCATTGGGTCACCTGCTACTCCTGAGGGACTGTATTACACTCTTATTGTAAACATGCATATTTCAGAAACGCATGAGCAATGAGAGAGTGCATACTGTCAACACAAGCCATTAAAACACCATCATTGCAATTCATTATCCAAATACAATCTCCTCAGCTCTGACCATCTCATTCTGTTCTCAAAAATGTTGTTTTTCCAATTTCATACACCTGTATTTTATGTGTTTTAATTGTTCATATGATAGGAAATGTTTTCGTGTATCTGTCCAGGGACTGCAGATAGCATCTATTCTCTTTTTGAGATGATTGTATTTTAATGCAGGGTCCTTGTTCAATAAAGATATCATAATACGAAGCAGCCTCGTTCTACGACTGCAGCCTTATTGATGAATTATTACCTATCAGGGTTTCGGGTTAAGTATTTCCTTTGCCTCCCTCTCTTCCACGTCCAGCAGACGGACAGGTGTTTGCGTGCATGCAAATCCCGACCAGCTCTTGTCCAATAACACACCTGCATGCAAACACTGTGCACAGCTGTGTGTTATCATGTGATTTCAAACAAAGCAGGTTCAAATAACGTCCAGAAAGTTCCAGCACTGTTCCAGCAAACCATCAATGTTTGATTAGACTAAAAATACTTAGCACGGAGAATTTGTGGTATTTCCGTCTTATTCTCACTGTTTGATAGCTCTTCTCCACGTGCCCTTCTCACATCGAGGTTACTTCCTCCCCCACGCCCCTCTGAGGACACAGCAAGGCTATTTTGCATAGATTCTAAAACAGGAAACAGAAGATAGGAGAAAATAGGCTGGGGGGGGGGGGGGAGGAGATAAAAACAATATGCAAGCAACTGCAACACAGCGGGGGAAAACACTCTTTTCTGTCTCATCTCATTTAGAAAGAGGGTGGTACATTATTAAAGAGCTCAAACTGGGGATTACATGGAATGAACATCCCTTCCACCGCGGCCTGATTGGTGTATCGATTTAATTATGAATAGATGGAGACCAAAATAGCTCGAGCCAGCACTGTTTGTGTTGTGTTGCCACTCCGGGCCTGAAGCAGCGGGAGAAGTTGCCAAGAGATGTTTCCCAACGATTTCAACAACTCTCTTCCCCCGTTTTTTTAAAAATCTCTTCCTCCGAGCTTCACACGGCTGCTGTTGGTACGTGTGTTCACTTGGCTGCCAGACGTACTAACAACCCACTGAAAGCCCAGCATCAGGCGACCAAAACGCAACCATACAAGATTACGATACGATAACGATACGATAATACTTGAATGGTCAGATCGAGTCTGAAATGTGACATGTGTAACATCAACAGACACATATCAAGACACAATATGTGAAAAAAACATTTCACATAACAGCACAATCAGTGAGAGAAAAGCTGCTCCTTCAGCGTGCATCTGATCTGGATTCAGCTCTGTGTTTACTGAGAGGACCGACTGGAGCACAAAGGATGCTTCAGTCTGACCTTATTGTACCGCGGGACCCTGTATCTCCGATTAGATGGCAGCAGTTCATAATTATATTCATTAAACCACAGCATTTTAAAAATCAGCAAAAAAGACCAGTGCCAATCCCCATTTCTGATTGACACCCCTCATAACACCTTGAGAATAGCACTCACTTTTCCTCACCCTGCAATCCTGTCAGTGAGCAATCTCATCTAATACCTTGTTTCCTGTGGCTGGGCTGCCAAATCTATCATTATGAACGGGCCAGCAGCCCTTAACCCCCCGTGGCGTTTGTATTCTCGCACCGAGAGGAAGAGGTTTAGAGACCGGGCCAGAGGCAGAAAGGTGCCTATTAAAATTAATGGGCCAGCGCAGGTTACTCAACACCAGAGCTCACTTAACAGGAGCTGACCACTGGCCGGCAGCCCTCAACGCTCTGACAGCCCGCATTAAATATTCAGGAGATAAGTTTCTCTGTGACCATGATCCATCTGGAGCACTTCACACACTCTGCACCCTGTGGGACCTGCACACAGTGTTTATATCACACTGACTCCTCCAACAGGCGTTTAAAGAGGACCTATTCTGACCATTTTCAGGTGTATATCAGTATGTAGTGTCTCTACTTTAAAGAGTCCTCTCCTGCTGATGTTCAGGTGTATATCAGTATGTAGTGTATCTACTTTAAAGAGTCCTCTCCTGCTGATGTTCAGGTGTATATCAGTATGTAGTGTCTCTACTTTAAAGAGTCCTCTCCTGCTGATGTTCAGGTGTATATCAGTATGTAGTGTCTCTACTTTAAAGAGTCCTCTCCTGCTGATATTCAGGTGTATATCAGTATGTAGTGTCTCTACTTTAAAGAGTCCTCTCCTGCTGATGTTCAGGTGTATATCAGTATGTAGTGTCTCTACTTTAAAGAGTCCTCTCCTGCTGATGTTCAGGTGTATATCAGTATGTAGTGTCTCTACTTTAAAGAGTCCTCTCCTGCTGATATTCAGGTGTATATCAGTATGTAGTGTCTCTACTTTAAAGAGTCCTCTCCTGCTGATGTTCAGGTGTATATCAGTATGTAGTGTCTCTACTTTAAAGAGTCCTCTCCTGCTGATGTTCAGGTGTATATCAGTATGTAGTGTCTCTACTTTAAAGAGTCCTCTCCTGCTGATGTTCAGGTGTATATCAGTATGTAGTGTCTCTACTTTAAAGAGTCCTCTCCTGCTGATGTTCAGGTGTATATCAGTATGTAGTGTCTCTACTTTAAAGAGTCCTCTCCTGCTGATGTTCAGGTGTATATCAGTATGTAGTGTCTCCATGCTTTAATGTTCAAAAAGCTCTTTATTGTTCTCATACTGCCTGTGCTGCAGCACCTCTTTTCACCCTCTGTCTGAAACCAGAGCCCCAAGCGACTGATTTTAGTCTTTGCAGACCATTTACATGCACAAAAACGTGGGCTTACCTTCTTCAGGCGTCCGCTCTTGGTTCCCACGAAGGCCACGCAGTATCCGTTGTAGACGTACGAGGTCACAGAGGTCATGCGGTCCCGGGTCTCGGTGTACAGAGTGTGACCGGTGACCAGCTGGGACCCCCCGAGGGGCTGGTTGATGTCCAGACCGCAGAACGAGTCGTCGATGGGCACCGGCTGCACACAGAGGGGAGATAAAGAAGCGTGAGTCACAAGCTCCTCCAACAATGCAGAATACATATATATATGGTGAAATAAATCAGATGAAGGCGACGGTTGGGAAAATACTGAATGTCCTCTTCCAATATGAGAGTCCACATGATAACAAAGGTATCAACTGTAGCTGTGTACATGACAGGATGTATGATTACCTAGAAGAGCATCAGGACTGTTTGAGGCATATGATAGCTATGTGATTAACATGATGATTCAGCCTCTATGGAGATAGACATATGACAAGCATGATCATTTCTGACGTGGAGCTAATCTGAAGTAAACATTGAATACTGCTTTCTATTCCTCCATCTTGTGACTGTGTAACTCCCTCTCTTGGATATCAGCATGTGAAGGACACTGTTCAGGAATTAGTTGATGCTCTGTGTGTGATGACTACTTCCATTCTGGAGAGGATCACAAATACATGGATCCTGAGATTGAAGCTCAAGCCGGGGACCAGTGATTATTAACATTTTTAAGTATTCAGTCAGAGAAAAAGTCAGAATTTTGAGATTTTTTTAAAAAAGTCAGAATTTTTTTGATTTATTGAGAAAAAGTCATATTTTTGAGAAAAAGTCATATTTTTGAGAAAAAGTCAGAATTTTGGGGAAAAGTCAGAATTTTTGAGAAAAGTCAGAATTTTTGAGATTTTGAGAAAAATACCAACGAATTCTCTTTTTTTGTTTTGACTACTTCCATTCTGGAGAGGATCAGGAATACATGGATCCTGAGATTGAAGCTCAAGCCGGTGACGAGTGATTATTAACATTTTTAAGTATTCAGTCAGAGAAAAAGTCAGAATTTTGAGATTTTTAAAAAAAAGTCAGAATTTTTCGATTTATTGAGAAAAAGTCATATTTTTGCGAAAAAGTCATATTTTTGCGAA
The DNA here is from genome assembly GCF_902827165.1 of Trematomus bernacchii. Lineage (NCBI taxonomy): Eukaryota > Metazoa > Chordata > Actinopteri > Perciformes > Nototheniidae > Trematomus > Trematomus bernacchii. The sequence goes on from NW_022987623.1 coordinate 60,756, forward strand.
AAAGTCAGAATTTTGGGGAAAAGTCAGAATTTTTGAGAAAAGTCAGAATTTTTGAGAAAAAGTCAGATCTTTGAGATTTTGAGAAAAATACTAACGAATTCTCTTTTTTTGTTTTGACTACTTCCATTCTTGAGAGGATCAGAAATACATGGATCCTTAGATTGAAGCTCAAGTCGGTGACCAGGGAGATTTTTTTAACAGCGACAGAGAGGCAGAGCGTGGGTGGAAGTGTTGTGTTGCAGTTTGAGAGTCGGAAACGAGGGGTGAGGCAGGTGAGGGGGGGGGGGGGGTCAGAGCGAGGTGAGTCTCCGCTCGGCAGACATGTTTCAGCTCCGCCTGAATAACTCCACCTTGCTCTCCTCGAGGCTCATTACCCCGGCCTCTCATCACACTGTGCACGAAGACGCTGGCTGCATGATAACACCGAGAAACTGAGATATGCATCTGAGCCGGGAGCCGTGTTTACCTTTTCATTAGCAAATAATCACCGCCATAAAGTCTCATTACTGCAGTTGCTGGGAGTGATTGTACCGCATTTCTTTGATAGTGAAAGCTGGATGCTGCAGAGTGTCTCAGAGTAAAGGTCTGGAGTTGAATCAGGTCACAGAGACAGAGACAGTGGCCTCAAAGTGCCATGTGGAGTCAAAGGAGACGGCCACACTTTATCTAAGCCACACTCACACTGCAAGCCGTAGTGCTGCATTCAGATCATCTGCATTTCTTTGCTGTCCTTTAAATATCAAATCCAAAAGGGACGTGATAGCTTTTCCCAACCTCTTACTAACCTACTCAATATGTGAATTGAGAAAGAGGGAGACATATTTGATTACAGGGCTCACAATAAGGATTGCCCGCTTGCACAAAGCAAGTCAAATGCCAAATATGAGTTCTTCAAAAGATACAAATAGGAATAGTTGAGCCATCTCACTTCCTTCTTTTCTTTAGTGAGAGTTAGCGTTGGCTCAAGCTAAAAGTTTAAAGTTTAAGATAAAGCTATCATCCTGATAATCCCGTTATATGTTATCCACTACTCCCCGAGCCTGTATATATATATATATATACTGTATATATACCCCCCTCTCTTAATGCCTGCGCTGTATATTATATCAGTCTCTGCTGAGTGACACGTCCTCTGAGACATCCTCTCTCTACGCCACGGCAGTAAAGCCTGTCTTTACTGCACAGATTTCATGAGCGGAACAACAGCAATATTGCTGACAGGAGACAATCGCCTCCGCTCGTACAGTCCCTCCTCCCCCCCCCCCCCCCCCCCCCCCCTCTTCACTTCATGGCTTTCCTCGTCCTAAAATAGCTCAGAGTGCCGTGCTGCAGTATTTAAAACATGCACTCCATTCTCTTATGCTCGTCAAACTCCTTAAAGCTAGTTTTAAACATGCAGATCAGACTGAGCGATGGGGAGCAGACTGAAAGGCTGCAGCTCTGTTGGGACGCAGAGCATTTGCTGGTGATTATATCTAGATTGTTTAGATGATGAACGCCTGGCAGACTCAGATCCCCTGGAGTCCCTGAGCTTGCAGGAGTTTTTCTCGTACACCTACTTGGTGTTTTTTTGGCTTCCCCCTGCCTTATCGTAAAAAGATCTCCCCAGCAGTGGAGAACAGTCTCAGATCTGTAGCCGAGACTAAAATAGACCCTGTGTGAATAATCCTTATCGAACAACACGGTATTTAATCTATGCAAGAGAACGAGTTTTCAACATAATCCTGTAAAACAATAACACAAAGATTGCAGTCTTCTGAATGGATGCATTACAGGATTCCTCTCAATACGATAATAATGAGTTGAAAGGGTATAAGCAGAAAGCGATAGGATGACGGCGTCAAAAAGAGACACAAGGAGAAGGAAACCCATCATGGCAGAGACGCTGTGAGTCTCCAGATGGCAGCAGGCTGGACCATCAATCTTTGATTGGCTGCTGTGTCTGAATCCCAGCCTCATGTACACTCAGAGGAACGTGTGCAAAAGGCAACGCGAGCTGAGTGTGTAATTAAGGCTTCCTGCTGTTAGAAGCGGACCACAGGAAAGGCCCAGGTATGTGTGATTTACTTAAAGAGGACCCAGAAAACACACACCGTCTCTGGGGTCGATCTCACCTCATGTTTGCATGGATCTGAGGCTCTAAAAATACCGCACAGTGAGGATGGGGAATATGTTTATTCAAGAAACACAACATGTGGAACACTTTAAAGCCGCCACACTGTGCGAGCGGGGGGGATTCAACAGCAAGCGGGCGACGTGAGCATGGCTGACATATCAAGTGGGTAAATGTAATTTGTATAGGCTTTAAGAGTTCCTCATCCATTGACTTGTATCTGCATAATCCATATTATACTGTGGCTTTATTGGCTGCTCACTGAGCACGAGGACATGCTCTGTGTTTCTTATGGATGTGGGTACAAGAATACATGCAAGAAAAAACGGTGTTCTTCAAGATTTCACAGTGAGCAGTTGATAAACAATAATATTTGTGTGGATAAGAGAAACTCTCGCTGGAGGGAACACATGGATTTGAGCCTTTGCAGACCATTTACATGCACTAAAACCTATAACACACACAAGAAAGGGAGAACCCCAAAGAAATCATACTAGGGTTTCTCATAGACTTCTATTGTCATACTGTGGCTTTAGTGGCTGCTCACTGAGCACGAGGACATGCTCTGTGTTTCTTATCTCTGGGAAAAGACATGAAAAGTGTGTGTTTCCTCGGTGTGTAATGTAAAAGCAGTTATTGTCAGTGTGTGTGCAGTGTGTGTGCAGTGTGTGTGCAGTGTGTGTGCAGTGTGTGTGCAGTGTGTGTGCAGTGTGTGTGCAGTGTGTGTGCAGTATGTGTGCAGTGTGTGTGCAGTGTGTGTGTGCAGTGTGTGTGCAGTGTGTGTGCAGTATGTGTGCAGTGTGTGTGCAGTGTGTGTGCAGTGTGTGTGTGCAGTGTGTGTGCAGTGTGTGTGCAGTGTGTGTGCAGTATGTGTGTGCAGTGTGTGTGCAGTGTGTGTGTGCAGATTAGAGTGGGAGGGGCAGCTCTGCAGGTCCACAGCACACTGAGATGATTGGGACTTCTTGTGGAAAAGGTGCTAATTTAAACTCCCACAGCTAGGTAGCAATGTCATCTGCATACACTCCCCCCCCCCCCCCCTTCTCCTCCTGTCAATCACCTCTGACATCGTGCTAATGGGGAATGTTCTGATTTTAATAAGAGTGGTCGATCGAGTGACCCCGGGGGGATTAGCAACAAAGGACGCTGATCAGTGGCTCTCATCCTAGTAAGGGGTATCATTAAAGCTAACACACCCACACACACACACACACACACACACACACACACACACACACACACACACACACACACCCACACACACACCACACACACACCACACACACCACACCACACACACACACACACACCACACACCACACACACACACACACACACACACACACACACCACACACCCCCACACACCCACACACACACACACACACACCCACACACCACACACACACACCCACACACACACACACACACACACACACACACATCATTAAGTCTGAATATTCCTAAATTCCTATTAGCAATTACAGCATGAAAGCACAGAGGACAGGACTCTCCTGGGATCGGGGGGAATCAAGAAACTTAATTCTCCTTGACAACATGCAGCAGATACATGGCCTTGCTTTACACCATGTATCCCCCCCCCCCCCCCCCCCCCCATTACTACTTTATCTGGTTGCATTTGTTTGTATTTAGCTCGAGGAGATTTGATGGCTTTGATGGTGGTGCAGAAACACATTCCCCTGTCCTTCATATCTCATTGAAATGCACTGGAAAGTGGACGCTCTGTGATATCAGAGCCGCAAAACAATTTGACAAAATCACATGTAGTGTGTGAGTCATTTGATAACAGACAGAGTGTTATCCGAAGCGATGAAGAGCGTTTAACGGAGGATTGCTGTGTTTATTTTCATTACAGCACACGCCCTCAAAAACTCTAAATGCTTCTCGGCTCATTGAGAAGTTTTGGTCATTCCCAAACTGCTCGAGAGGGGAGGAAACAAGAAGGGGGTTTCTGCTCCATTCAGGGTCCTCTTGCCTCTCATTGGTTGAAAGCTGATTCAATCTCGGACAGAAAACAAGTCTATGGGATCTCACTACACGCTCAGTTATCTGTGCAAAAGTCAACTGTCGGAGTGGTGACATATCCCAATAAGCCACGTGCAAAATGCATATTTCATTGTATAGGTAATAAATAGTATATGTGACCCCATTCACACAACATTAATCCTTAGCTTTGAGTTAAATAAAAGGACATTTTTTGAATTATTTTGACTAGACTTTCACTCTTTTTCTCAACATTAATTTGACTGTGATTTGCTTTTTCATGAACTCTAACATTAAAGTTGTACTCGTAAATCTGCTGGTATTTATTAATGTATTTGTATGCATGGCCAATATAGACCTCATCACACAATGTTAATCCTTAGATTTGAGTAAAAGTAGAATTTGTGGACCATAAAATACGTCTTTTTCTCAACATTTATTTGACGGTGATTTGTATTTTAGTAACGTTATAGTTTTACTGATAAATGTGATTAATCTTTTTGTATGCACTGTCCTTGTTAAATAAAGACATCATAATCAGAGGAACATATCTGAATGGATTATCACAGACTGGTGTATGTAAAGGTTTAGTCAGGATTCAGTTTTGACACCAAATATGCTATACATGTAAATAAAACATGTGATCATTATGTCATTTTTGTGGCATTTAGATAAAACAACACCTTATTCCAACATGTAAACATTCAGAAACAGGTGAAATGACTGCAGGAACTCACCGCCTTGGTGCACTGCACGTCCTTCCCCAGCAGCCAGTTGAGCTCCAGGTTTCCCTCGCCCTGGTAGCAGGACTGCAGGCGCTCCTTGATGCGAGCGTTGATGTCTTTGATGGTGAACACGCAGAGCGCCGAGTCGTCTGGCGGCCGGTGGAACTGCTTCTGTCCCTTCGAGAAGACGGTGAAGAGCACGTCGTCCGTGGCGCTGATGTTGAGCGAGGCGGCGAGGAGACGCCCCGGCTTTCCTAGGTTAGCGGCTTGAAGCAAACGGTATTCCACGCCGTTCTTCACACAGCCGATGGGTAAGGAGACGTAGGAGTGGAACTTGCGATCGTCCTTGCAGAGGCGGACGATGCGCGACGTGTAGAAGAGGTCGTTGTTGGAGCCGCTCGATGACATGCTGTTCTCCGGCGTCTCCGGCTGCACCGTCAGGAAGTAAACAAAGCCGCCGCTGGCAAAGCCGTACACGTAGTAGATGTCGAAGTGAGACACCAGAGCCAGAGTGTCCGACGGGATCTTGATAAGCGAGGACACAAAGTCGGTGTGCATCTCGTAGTCCAGCATGTCCGAAGACTCTGGATCCCGGGGCAGCTTCCGACTGGAGATGGTGGGAAAGTAGTCCTGCTTCCCGTCCACCGCGGTGCCGATGAACAGCGTGCCGTCCTGGCCCTGCGACGGCACGATGACGCCGTACATGGTGCCCGTCTGGTTCACGCTGGAGAGGTAGTGCTCCTTCTTGTGGGACGGCTCCACTAAGATGAAGAGGTCGTCCAATCGGAGGAGTTTACAGACTCCCTGGTAGAGGCTGCCGCACGCCAGCAGCCGGTTCTGGGAGTAATCGATGAGCAGGAGCTTGTTGACGTTGTTGGTGGAGACCAGGGGCTCGGAGCAGGGCTGGACGATCAGGGGTGGGTAGCAGGCCTTGTTGTCGTCCTCTGGGCCGGTATCATGTGACACCAGGAGGGTCAGGTTGCCCGAGAGCTTGTAGACACGGTTAACGGCTCCGATGTAAAGCGCACCTGTTGTCTGGTGGACCCTCAGGTGGTTGAAGAGCCAGTCCCGACGCTCAGGGTGGAAAGTAGTGAATGTTTGCCCAGTGCAGAAAGCGGGGGCCACTAAGAGCCAGAAGCCAATCAGAGTGGCTAACGCTCCAACTTTAGGGTCCGCTGATAAAGTCCTGCGTGAAGCCCGCCGGCCCTCCATGATTAACGGCTCCGCGAGGAAACTGGAAGCAGAGAAAATGGACGATGGGAAGAAGCAGAGAGGGGAGCTTTGCCTTTTTTGTTCTGAAGGCTAACGTGCAGGTCAAATCTCCACGGGGGTCTTCACATGTTTCTGGAAAACAAAACAAAAAGAAAAGAGTGTTAGATATCACAGTATGACTAAACATCCTGCGGAGGAAACACGTCTGACTCAAGTGGAAAACGCTCTTCATTAGCTTTCACTGTTGGAAGAGGTCAGCGGTCATCCTCAGTGAGGCGATGAGCTGCAGAGGAGACAATGAGAGGAAACCATAACGCTGCCGAGGACCCGCTGGACAAAGAGAGGCAGGTTACAGGAACGGAAATGATCCTGACCTGACTCACACTGACTCACACTGACTCACAGTGAGACAGCACTCTAACAACTCAACTCCACATACAGCCTGGGAGGAGTCTTTGCAATGACTCATCAGACTTAAAGAGGCCCTATTAGGCTTTTTGGGGGGTTCCCTTTCATCACTATGTAACACTTGCGCTTCTATTGGCTAGCACTCCAACCCATTGTACGTAATAGGCTAAGAGGCAGGACATCTCTAAGCAGGTTGACCAATCACAACAGAGACGACCAGTTAACCAATCAGAGCAGACTGGGCTCTGGTTTCAGACAGAGGGTGAAAAGAGGTGCTGCAGCACAGGCAGTATGAGAACAATAAAGAGCTTTGTGAACATTAAAGCATGGAGACATGTAGAGACACTACATACTGATATACACCTGAACATCAGCAGGAGAGGACTCTTTAAAGTAGAGACACTACATACTGATATACACCTGAACATCAGCAGGAGAGGACTCTTTAAAGTAGAGACACTACATACTGATATACACCTGAACATCAGCAGGAGAGGACTCTTTAAAGTAGAGGCACTACATACTGATATACACCTGAACAGGAGCAGGAGAGGACTCTTTAAAGTAGAGACACTACATACTGATATACACCTGAACATCAGCAGGAGAGGACTGTTTAAAGTAGAGACACTACATACTGATATACACCTGAACATCAGCACGAGAGGACCCTTTAAAGTAGAGACACTACATACTGATATACACCTGAACATCAGCAGGAGAGGACTCTTTAAAGTAGAGACACTACATACTGATATACACCTGAACATCAGCAGGAGAGGACTCTTTAAAGTAGAGACACTACATACTGATATACACCTGAACATCAGCAGGAGAGGACTCTTTAAAGTAGAGACACTACATACTGATATACACCTGAACATCATCAGGAGAGGACTCTTTAAAGTAGAGACACTATACTGATATACACCTGAACATCATCAGGAGAGGACTCTTTAAAGTAGAGACACTATACTGATATACACCTGAACATCAGCAGGAGAGGACTCTTTAAAGTAGAGACACTACATACTGATATACACCTGAACATCAGCAGGAGAGGACTCTTTAAAGTAGAGACACTACATACTGATATACACCTGAACATCAGCAGGAGAGGACTCTTTAAAGTAGAGACACTACATACTGATATACACCTGAACATCAGCAGGAGAGGACTCTTTAAAGTAGAGACACTACATACTGATATACACCTGGACATCAGCAGGAGAGGACTCTTTAAAGTAGAGACACTACATACTGATATACACCTGAACATCATCAGGAGAGGACTCTTTAAAGTAGAGACACTATACTGATATACACCTGAACATCAGCAGGAGAGGACTCTTTAAAGTAGAGACACTACATACTGATATACACCTGAACATCAGCAGGAGAGGACTCTTTAAAGTAGAGACACTACATACTGACTAATTCAAGCTTAAGTTTCTAAACTTGCAACACCCTGTTCTTAAGGAGATACATAATTAACATTAGCACATTATCATGACATAAAAGAGAGCCCTGATGTTGTTATTTGCATGCTTAACAAAAAATATTACTTTGATTTCAATCTTAAAAGATCTTACAATAAAAATAATGTGTGACCATATCCTAACCATGAATACATATTTGGATGAAAGCGCCGAAAATCGAACAATAACACAAGAGTGAGGACTAGATAAGCCCCTCTAACGAGCAAACAGCTGAAACGGTTGTCTCTCAACACAGTTATCTTTTGTCTCTTTTCTACATCCATCTATAAAAAAACATACATCAGGCTCAGTCTGCCATTCATCCCTCCGACTCTGAGCCACAGAGACCGTGAGTCCGTCCCCAGCACTTCATTATCCCGGCCAGTGGAAAAGCTAGGCCTGGATCTTATTACTGGAACAAAGTGAGAACAAATTGGAGCCACTTCCTCACACACCCCCATCCCCTCCCCTCGCTCTGTGCTCTTTGAGGCTTTCTACAGAAGTCTGAACCTTTTAATTCTTCTAAAACATTTCTATTACGTTCTTTATTATCCTTTTTATGCTATTCATCTCCTGCTGACACGATTAGAACCGTAAAGGGATTAATCTCCAGCGGCACAACAATCACGTTTTTAATCTGCACACCTCCTCCGTAGAGTATGTTGCCTCGTTCTTTATTATAATCAGAGAGCTCCATCAGAACCGAGCGTCGGAGGGTTAACATGTGGAGACAATGGCAGAGCATCCCAAAATGAAGTATGATTAGGCGTAGCGATCCAACAAGGGTAATTACCGCGGAGGTAAGCTGGGGATCGGCACGGGGACGCCGGGGGGGGGGGGCTCAGCGTGTCAGAGACGGACCTGCATCGTTTGTCACGCTTTCCACATTTGCATTTTTTTCCGGCAGTGGGGGTGCAGGGAATCAAGGGTGAGAGATGCGGCGAGAATTAACAAACACTTTGAGATAGAAGAAGGAGAGCAGGGCAGCACGGGTTGGAAAAATAACTAATTAAGAATATTTGACTGAAGTTGCAACTGTGATATGATTTGCAATATTGGAGGAAATGATTATATTAAGCTAAAATATTCTTATAATCATTTCAATTATTAAAGGGGCACTATTCTGCTCATTTTCAGGTACATCTCTACTTTAAAGAGTCCTCTCCTGCTGATGTTCAGGTGTATATCAGTATGTAGTGTCTCTACTTTAAAGAGTCCTCTCCTGCTGATGTTCAGGTGTATATCAGTATGTAGTGTCTCTACTTTAAAGATGAAACCCCCCAAACAGAATAATAGGGCCCCTTTAAAATAACCACATTGAGGATTTAAACCAAACGAGGTTATTTTTGTAAGTCTGTCTACTAATGTGTGTAGGGTTTGGACTCTCTTAGTCCATACTTTGATTTTGATTAAAAAAAACATGATTTATCGTGCAGCCACTTCAGCCACTTTTGGAGGTTTGATTTGCTGATGTGTGTCTGCCCTTTCGAGCCCTTATTCCAGACTTGGTAATGACCTCTCGACCCCCCCCCCCCCCCCCCCCCTTTTGATCAACGGGTGCGCTAGTCAGCTCAGACTTAAATATAGACCCTCGGGGAGAGTATTGATCCAGGCGTCCATAAACACGGCTCCTAAGGCCCAGTCAAGCTGTTCCAGGCGTGTGTGAGGCGCTCCGTCCCAGAAGCACTTTATTAGCATGGTCATAAAAGTGCCATTGCTTCTGAAAAAAAGCAGAAAGCAGCCCCCCCCCACCCCAACCCCCCCTCTCGTACAGCTGCCTGCACGCTGCCATGCTCCTTTGTTTGAGTTTGTACATGCTAGATGTGCAAAGTGGATCCCTTTGGAGGTATAATCAGCCTCCTGCTGAGCCAGCGCTCTGCACAAGCCCCGCAGCCTTTTGCCCTTTAGAGCTCCCGCTACACCCCCGCCCCTTAATCGTATGTGTGCATACAACATTTACTCCCATCCATCTTTCTCTTCCTCGCCTTTTTCCTGCCTCTCCTGCCCCTCAGATGTATGCATGGGTCCCTCATGTTGGGGCAACAGCTGCAGAGGCAGCGACTGCACGCTGTAAATAAAGGTTATCCTTTCATACAGATCCAGGAAATGTCTTTGTTTGAAGTGATTGCATGACCAGCTCTTTGTTGCACTTGACAGACACTCCTCTGTGCCGAAGAAGAAGAAGAAACAACGCCGCATCAGCCTTTCAACGCTTCCTGTTGTTTATGACGAGTCAGAATTAGCGAGAAGCAAATTAACATATAAATGCAACCAGGAGTGATTCATACTGAGACTGTTACCCACTGACCCAGAAGGACAGGAGGGCATGACTGAGGGAAAGTCAGCACATTACCTCAGCAGTGTTTGAACACACAGAGAACAGATGTCATCAGAAAACACATCCTGTTTCTGACAAACTGTCAACAACTCAAGCGTGTTACATGACATAAGAATATAAAGAATCCTCAGGGTATCAGGATCATTGCTGGTGCGTTCCCATCCTCATCCCACAGTCTCTTTGGCAGACGTGGAGGCAGGGAAAGAGAGAAGAGAGACTCACATTCCTGCACATGCACAGGCTGTGATCATGGCTCGGAGGAAAGCCAGGTTTTTTTTTGTGTGTAGCAAAACTTCCCATACATAATGAACAGTCAGGCACACAGAGCGGTGTTTTGGCACGCTGTTAGCCGCGAAGCTTCTGAGCGCTTGTTCAACAAACCGGTCCCTGAGAGGAGCTGCATTGTGTCTGATTATCTCGTGAAAAGACGCAGCAGAAAGCTCCAGAAATGAGAGAATATGACCTGAAGAGCTTTGCAACCCGTGGCTTGAACAGAGCCAGAATCTGGATTTAGGAAGTGTCCTCTGGATCAGAAGCAGCTGTCAAACCTCTGTGGCCCTGCAACAGGAAGCAGGTCTTTTCATTTGTATTCTCCCTCTTCGTCACCATAAAGCTTCTTAACAATGCAAGCCACATGTCCTTGATCTCTCAAATTCATATTTACAGCAATTGTGCCGCGAAAGATAAAGAACATAAACCAGAAATCCGTTTACGCAGCTATAAATCCATTGCTGTTGGATGGGAGAAGAGGAAGAAAGAAAAAAAGGCAGATTGTGATTTCACGCCTTGGATTAATGCGTTATTCCCTGAGTCATTAATGTAAAGCGTGAAATCCTAATGCTTTAAGGAGAAGTGATACACTGCCAATTAAAGAGACAGCTCGGAACACAACAAAAATCAACAAACGTTTTGCTCATGGACCTGGATGTTAGGAGGGGTACTGGAACCCATTCATTGATCATGTTAATCCATAATCCTCATTCCGATATCAGCCGCCACCGCTTTCTACTTCTTTAAGGTCATGCTACTATTTACATGCCCCCCCCCCCCAGGATACATGACTGTTATATTGATACTCATATCATTTTTTATTTTGTCATGTATTTATAACACACACACACACACACACACACACACACACACACACACACACACACACACACACACACACACACACAACACACACACACACACACACACACACACACACACACACACACACACACACACCATGTATACATCACTTCAGGGGACATTACATTGACTTACATGCATTTCCTGGAGACTTATCCTAACCTTAACCAACACATGCCTAAATCTTACCCTAACCAAGTCTTCACCCTAAAATTAATGATTCCCCTTATGGGGACCTCCATTATGTCCCCATAAGGGAGGCGAGTCCCCACACGTGACTGTGTAAACAGATGTAGGTCCCCACAAGTATAGTAATGCTAGGACACACACACACACACACACACACACAAACACACACCCACACACCACACACACACACACACACACACACACACACACACACACACACACACACACACACACACACCACACACACACACACACACACACACACACACACACACACACACACACACACACACACACACACACACACACACACACACACACACACACACACACACACACACTTTTTGTTTTCTTTTTGGCACCATGTATATTTTGTAATTTGTTATTTGTCTTTACTTGTAAATGCCCCGTACTGTCTTCTGTGTATCTGTGACACTGTACTTGTATGCACTTGTCTTGTAACTCCTATATCACTAAATAAAGAAAATACAAAAAGAGGGGTAATCTCCTTCTTCTTCTATAGGAGCCCATCAAACAGCCATTAGACGAAGAGGTGAGTCCATTAGTCTTCTCTGTGTGAGGAGCAGAGATAATGAGAGACTTTCTCCAGTTGTTGAGTTGGAGTTATATTTATACTTCCTTTGTCTCAATAGGAAATGGAGTCCTCTGTTCCAGTGCCAGCTCCCATCCGTCGGCTTCCAAGAAAAAGCAAAGTAACACCCTCAGAAACCAAAAGCATCTCCCTCCGCCTGCTGGGATGCTGCTGGAGCCTTTCCGTTGTGCTTAATGTTTCAAATGCCATCACATTAATGGAGGAAACTAGCTCATAAAATCAGATTAGAGAGTCGCTGCTTCTGCTGCACGCTCCCTTTTATAATCTGCTTTGTTTCTCTGCAGGCTCCATGTGTGCTAGGCTCAGAGCTGCTGCTAAAACATGGTGTAATTCAGAAGAAGAAGCACAGAGAATGAATGCACAATTAAGCATGTGCTCTGAGGACACTCCAACTGAGCACTTAGCATCGAGAATTCAACAGCACTGGAACAGTATTATCAGGATACAAAAAAACGTATCCGCTTACAGTTACAAAATAAAATAAATCAGATTACTTCCACTTAATACCTTGAATGATGCACTCATTGTGTCACAGAGGATGTGATCGTATTTGACTTCTAGGTGCAGGGATTTCTTAGTCAAAGACAGCCGTAAAGACACGTTTTCATTTCTTGTGTTTACCAGAAAAGTGACTCGAAAAATAAATTATAAAATAACTTATGGAATAAAAAAATCTTAGTAGGCTAAGACCAAATGACTTGTGCACAATTAAGCAGAACAACTTGAAATCTTGCCAAGTATATTTGTCTAATATCTACTCGAATATGTCTTGCTATAAGACATAATAACTTCAGAAGTAACACTGGTCTTGTTTTTAGACAATGCATCATCTTGTTAAGTCAAAAAATCTTATTTTGAGTTGTATCAAATATGTTTGTACATATTTATTCTAAAATCACCAACTAACATCAGAAAAACAGAAAACCTTTGAGCATTCGCGGCTTATTTTGTAACACAACATTTCCTGATTCTAGTCAAATATAGTTCAGAATGAGTTCTCCAGATAATTACAAGATGTGATTTATCTAAATATCACTTCTTATTACAAGACATCTTACCAAGCAAACTTTCACTTGTTCTATTGTTGTACTTATTTCAAGTGAAAACACCTTGTTTTCATTATTGTTTAACAACTGAACACTTCGAATCCAGAATTCAACAGCACTGGAACGGGATTACGTTATCAGGAGGATCCAAAAATGTGATTCGCTTACAGTTACAAAATAAAATAAATCAGATTACTTTTACATTTCTTAAACTTGGTGGTTGCTAGCAGGATTACTTTGCAGGTAATTGTAACAGATTACATTTCAAAGCGACCCTGTCTGCGTCTGTCTGACTTCATTCAGAGCTATTAATCAAATGGGATTATTTAAACACACACATGTTCAAGAGAAGCGTCATGAAACGGGGATAATGGAGTCTCTGCATGGCTTCTTATCCCTGAATGCAAACATGGGCACGTGCATGTAATCTCTCCCTTTAACCTCATTTTTAGATCCCCCAAACACACACACTTGAAACTCTGTTTGAGCAAACACACACACTGGTATTACGCCTCAAACCTCTGACATGCACTGAGAGAGATTACTCAGTCATTGTTATTGAAATGATTTCCCCTCCCCACATCCACTCCGACAATCAAAGGCCCAGATAGACATCCGACACACAGGAGCATACATTATGTTGTTGCTCAATCTGTGTTTCTGCTGACACACTCACAGTGCTCCTCTTATTGAGTTGAATCCTGATCTTCCTCTACACTTCCTCATCATCATCGCTGTCTGTCATCCCCCTGAAAGCAGCTTTCTATTACCACGTATTTCCATAAATCTGAATTGTAAACGGAGGCCTCGTCGAGGAGCGAGCGAATCCTCGGCGGGCGAAGAAAATAAACAGAGCGGATGTCAGCGGAGGGCTCAGAGCTCACCTCAACACACACACACACACACACACATTACACACAGGGGGAGTAAATCAGGCGCTTTGATTGACACCATACACAATCTATCAAACCCTTAAGCCTCCCTGAAGCTCGCTGCAGCTTCCTGTCACTCCAGCTGAACAGGAAGTGGGAGGATGCAGCATGAGGTGTTCCAGCGGCTGGAGGATTGGAGAATGAATCATGTCTGTATAAATTATTAAGGACAGGAGAAATGGAGGCACACTGCGCTCGAGATTACATCTGAATCTCAGGCAAACAGAAGGAATTCCAAATATAACATCATCGTTGGGATTATGTCACAGAGGCGGGGATTTCTTTCACTGGAGTGCAACTGAACATGTTAGCTGTAGGAAGAAGAGCTCTGAAAAGCCTCACTTAAAATCTTCTGTTATGTTCTCATAAGTCTTTTGGAAATGAAGGAAAACTGCTTCATAAAATAGACAAACAAATCTAATATAGTTATGACCAAAATTAATTATGGGAATAATTGACAAATGGATATAAAAAATATATAAAAGGTAAATTCCAGTTGAGTAAAGCCACTGATTTTAACCATAAATGACACTTTATCAACCCTATAATGATGCATTCATTGGCCAATTTTTTTTTCAGATTGTGTCACAGAGGATTTGAACTTGTTTGACTTTTAGGTGCAGGGATTTTTTTGGTCAAAGACAGCCTTAAAAAACACTTTCATTTCAGAAATGTGCTCATAAGTGACCTGCAAATGCTTGAAAAATGCATTATAACATAATTTAGGGTATAAAAAATCTTTGGTGTCTCAAGGCCGCTACACACCCACCTGAGACCAAAGAACGCGTACCGAAGGCGTCCCGACTTTTACGTCAGCTTCGTCGCCTGCGTCGGCTACGCCGCCCGCTGCGCCGCCCGCCTACGAACACACCGCAACTACTTCAGTCGACGAGTGGCAATAACTGTCAGGCAGCGGTAGTGTGAACAGCCAATCAGAGTGATTGCTTGGGCCGACTTTCTCTGACCTCCCGTGGCCGATTCAACATGTTGAATCGGCCACGGGAGGTGTGAAAAGGTGCCGTAAAGAGACGACGGTGCGGGACACACCAACCTGAGTAGGGCGCCGCGAATGCCCGACTGCCTCTGACGGCCTCTGACTCCCAAAATCGGGTTGGTGTGTAGCCAGCTTAAGACCAAATGACTGATTAGTCACATGATCAACAGGATATCAAAATGATAAACTTGAAGCAGTTTAGTCAAATCACACTTGGATGATACCTTACATTTATCAGACTCCTTTCATTTCCTCAGATAATGTCACAAACTGTGATTGTGCAGGAATGTTTTTGTCAATGAAAGTCCTTATCGCTTAAAATGTTCTGTTTAAGAGAGACGTGCTCATAAGTGACTTGCAAATGTATGAAAAATGCATCAGAAAATGACTTCCTCTTATTTGGCTAGAAGAGAGCAGCCTTAGTCAAATGTGTACTATTTTCTCCTCATCGAATAACATGCTGTGGGCAGTTTAGTGAAGCCACTCGTTAAAATGGTCACATTAGCACGAAGCATTACACTCCTCACATCTCAGACTGCCTCTCTTCGGTCAGATCTGTATCACATTTAAGAGTTGTTGGAGCGACAGATGGACTTGGCGACCCTCTGTGCTCAGGGGGGGGGGGGGGGGGCAGCGGTGTGGACGAGCTGGCAGTCGTGCGTCCTGTGTGGAGCAGACTGGAATAAAATAAATGAGAGGCTCACTCTCTGAAATCTGATTACATAAACGGGAGGTCATTAACGTGCTGCAGAGCGAACACGAAGAGAGAGAGAGAGAGAGAGAAAGGACCGGCAGAGACACAAACACAGACAAACCCAAACAAGGGCAGCGTGTGTGTGTGTGTGTGTGTGTGTGTGTGTGTGTGTGTGTGTGTGTGTGTGTGTGTGTGTGTGTATATTCAATGGGCTCAAAATACCAGTAAAATGCCACACAATTTAATTCCAACAACTCAATATCACGTTAATAAATTGGTCTGGTAAGGAGGTCAAATGGGGTCATATTTCCCTCTAATATCTTTCTTTTAATTGCTTTGAAAATATCTTCTTCAAACAAATGGGTTTATTCAAGTTTTTTGCACGAAAACTACATTTTAAAAGATGACATTTGAACACATCATAACAACTTTAACTTTAACTGATGCTTATTTG
The DNA here is from genome assembly GCF_902827165.1 of Trematomus bernacchii. Lineage (NCBI taxonomy): Eukaryota > Metazoa > Chordata > Actinopteri > Perciformes > Nototheniidae > Trematomus > Trematomus bernacchii. Next base: position 77,086 of record NW_022987623.1, read on the forward strand.
ACTAAAAAGAGCTTGAACTCACCATAATGTAACTCTATGGATCCTCAGTTTGCTGCTAACGGCTAACAGCTAGAAACTAACAAGTAACCGCTTACAAATAACAGCTAAGAGCTAAATGCTAACAGCTAACAGCTAACGTTAACTAGCTCTCATCCAGCCCACTTAAACACGGATTTGTTCCTATCAGCATGATCAGAGAAACGTTAGGGTGCATCCCCTTTCCCAAAAGCAATGATTAATCTTGTTTTTTTGTTCTGGTGAATCACATGTGATTGCCTAATTACAGTGTGATCACAGCTTAAGTCATTATATCCATTTTATTAATCATTAGTTATACAAAAACCCAAGCGCATTTGGTCCAAAACATTGTGATGTTTGACTTTGTGTGCAGGAGAGCAGCAGCATTATGCAAGAGTGTGTCTCTGTGCGCTGCTGAGTGTGGAGGTATTTGCTCTCTTTACCCTCAGACTCTCCCTGCAGTGGGTTATCTGCCTGCAGCTGCCTCTGATAAACAAAGCTGGACTCTGACCTTTGCTGTGCGGTTGCCCAAACGGTGTAAGGCACCGAACCCTCTGTCAAATAATCATTTCAAATCCACAGATAAGCTCCAAAAAAAAAACAACAATCTGCAACTGAGCTGAGATGTGAGACTCCTTTCCAAGTGTGTGAAACATCGCCGGCTCAGGAAGGTAATAGTGATGAAGGAGATCGCATGAAAAAACAATGGCTTCCATTTCAGTAGCTACACTGATTCTCCCATCATTTGTGTCACTGGGATCAAGCTGCAGCTGGAGGAGGGAGGCGAGAGGAAAAGGGGGGAGACGAGCAATAAGAGGAATTGAGATAAGGGTCACAGAAATGCTGAATGATGGCCTGACTCTTAATTAACGTACTGTAACACAATCGGTTAATAACTGCCGTGTATACATATATTTGTAACTGTCACTACTGTTATCTAACTACCATGAGTAGTGTTGCACCCATTGGATATAGAGAGCACAAATTAAAATGATTACCTCTGGACAATTTATTTTGAAATAGATAAGCCATGTGTCCAATCCAAGTGATCCAGAGTCCACCAAAACTTCAAAATTGACCCAAAATGAATCATAATCAGACACTAGGGAGTACAAATATGGCCTTTTTCTGGTTAAAACGGACTCTTAGACTATTCACCTACTGTAATAACTGCATATAAACATATATTTTTCACTACTGTTTTCTGGCTGCTATCAGGAGACTCTAGTACTCTCGTTTTAACTACCACAGAGTCCAAAAAAACTTCAAAATGGACCCAAAATGTATCAAAATCAGCCCCCAGGGACTACAAATGTGTCATCTTTCTGGTTTAAACTGCCATGTTAGCAATGCAACTTGTACTAATTGTGCAACTTACCCAACATATGCAAGTTAGCATCCGGCAGTTTCTATATTGCTGGGTTTTCTAACATAAAACTGTGGGGAACTCAACATTTCCACGTTGACAAATAGTCTATGAGCTTCAAACAGACTAAGAACGGGCAGAGAAACGGCGAATGATGGCCTGTGAAAGTGAGCGGGAAGAACCAGACAGTGTGTGTGAGAGAAACTTAAAGAAAGACAGAGGAGGAGAGGGAGGAAAGGAGGAGGAGGAGGAGGAGGAGGAAGGGGGAGACAGCCATTACTCCTGCTGGGTAACAAGCCGTTGCAGCCACAACTCCAGAAGCTGGCACCGTACGTCCACTATTATCCCGAGCAAATTTACACAGCCTGGCTGGCACACTCGAGAGGGAGAAGGGGGGGAAGGCTGGTCAACGATCAGGAGGGATGAGAGGAAGCAGAGACGTGTAGCGTGGGGAGAAAAGCTCTATATTTTGTATATATTCCTCTCAGCAGGAAGCAGCCACTATCCGAGCAGTTACGTAAGAGTATTTCTGAAGGAGGGGGGAATAAATGATGGGAATCCTGTCACTCAAAGTAAATCCCTTCAATTTCTACCAGCTACTGTTTCATCTGACTGTATGATACGTCCATGTGGCTCTGTAATCACACGCCGGCTCAGAGGATGAGTTGGCTAACACCCAGGCAGTGAGACGCAGCGGGAAACCCTCGTCTGCTGAGCGCCGCCATCAGAAACACTCAGAGGATCACTGCAGGCGCACAGGGGACAGGATGTACAGGTGAGGGGATATAGGAGAGTGGTGGGATGATGGTGTACAGCCAGTGTTGGGGTAACACGCAAAGTAATGTGTTACTGTAATCAGATTGCATTTGTCTGTAGTTTGACGCGTTACTGTTGGACAGACGGAATTACATTACTTAATTATCTTGTTGCTTGCTTACTTTAAGGTCTTCATTTATCTGCATAACGAGAGGACAGAAAAATAAATCTAACGTCCCTTTTCTTAAGCTGCACTCTTGAGTTCATGGATGAGGAGACGGAGCAGAACGTTTTTTTTTTTTTTTTAAGTAACTATTGATTTGTAATGCATTATTTTCTCGAGTACCTACCTACCCCAACACGGTGTACAGCAGACATGAAGCTAACTCACAGAGCGGGGACAATGGGACGCCTGATGTAATACAGACATGTGACCAGCTGTATCCAAACTGAAATCAATTATCTGTCAAAGCAATAAGCATGACAGTGGAGTGTGTTTGATCTCTATTCCTGGAACAGTGAGCATGATACTGACAGAGAGAGAAACTATACACTCGGCAAAAACAAACATATCCTTGGATTATCGTGAATCTTTCGTGAGATAATCCGGGAAAACTTCATTGACAAATATATACTTTCTGTATCAATTAAAAAAAAACGTTGATGGCACGAAAATCAAGGTAACATTTTTAAATACAAATGATTAACAGCTAACAGCAAACAGCTAATAGCTAACAAATAACAGCTAACAGCTAACAACTAACAACAAACAGCTAACAACTAACAACTAACAGCAAACAGCTAACAACTAATAGCTAACAGCAAACAGCTAATAGCTACAAATAACAGCAAACAGCTAACAACTAACAGCTAACAGCTAACAGAAAACAGCTAACAGCTAACAGCTAACAGCAAACAGAAAACAGCTAACAGCTAACAACAAACAGCTAACAACTAACAACTAACAGCAAACAGCTAACAACTAATAGCTAACAGCTAATAGCTACAAATAAGAGCAAACAGCTAACAACTAACAACGAACAGCTAACAGCTAACAGCTAACAGAAAACAGCTAACAGCTAACAGCTAACAGCTAACAGAAAACAGCTAACAACTAACAACTAACAGCTAACAGAAAACAGCTAACAACTAAACACTAAACTTTACAGTCTGCAAAGACACAAAAACACTGCTGGATTATCATGAATCTTTTGAGAGTTAAAGGGAATACTTCACCCACAAAAAGATCATTTATAAATCGGGTAGAATAAATCTCTGTTTGCTAGAAAAATCAAGGTTAAAAGGCGCGGAAAAAGTATATAAACTATCCTTTTCAGGGTGAAGCTATAGTTTTAACGCTCAGCTTTCGGTCGATAAAACTTGAGACAGACGTTTGATTACCTCAGCTGTCATGTGAGTGTTTGATGATGTCTACAGCTGCAGAGTGTGTGTGTGTGTGTGTGTGTGTCTGCAGGACATCAGACAGTTTCCTCAGGGACGCTCTCCTCGGGGTTAATGATGTTTACGGCGAGCGCTCTCATCACAAACATTTTGACAAAACACAGCAGGACTGTGTAAATAAACGCCTTCACGTGGGAGGATAGGAAACAAAATCTGTCCGAGTGGGAGCTCCAGCGCAGGCCCAAGTCCACACACACACACACACACACACACACACACACACACACACACACACACACACACAACACACACACAACACACACACACACACACACACCACACAGACACACCACACACACACACACACACACACACACACACACACACACACACACACACACACACACACACACACACACACACACACACACACACACACACACACACACCTTATCTCTCTCTGAGTTACTGCAGTGGGAGCACTTGTGAGGAGTTAAAGCTCACCCCAGTGACCCTCTCCTCTATAAACACCTCGCCTCACTCCCTGTTTCTCCGGCTTCTCACCAAATGCTATCGGAGGTCAGAGGAGGTGAAACATCTGAACAAAGCCAGACTACCTCAGAGAAACAAAACACAGATAAAGTGTAATCATGAGGGTAAGGCCAAAGAAACAGTGAATATTTATGAGAGGTTCTCATAGTAGCAACAGGCTCTAAAGCCCTGAGCTACTGAAGAGAGTCCACTCATAGTATCTGGGAAATAATCTCATGGTGTCACAGTAAAAGCCTTTTTAAAACAGGATATGTGGCTCTACAGAAAGCCATTTCCCTCAAAAACAACTTTTAGAGCTTTCCAATGTCTTTGTCTATTGTGTGACTATTGTTTCTGTTTCTTAAACAGCCTTATTTTTGTATTATTTACAAAATTGCATTCTTCATTGCTTTGAATGTGTGCGTTTAATCGTCCACATTTTTCAATTGTTTTCTCGCTGCACTTTATCACAAGGCATTTGCAGCACGTATACTTTTTAGTGTTTGTTCAATTTTGATTAAAGCGGCCCTATTCTGCTTTTTGGGTTTCCCCTTTCCTGTAGTGTGTTATAAAGGCTTTTGTGCATTTAATGGTCTGCAAAGTCAATGACACACACATATATCTTTGGCTAAATACATAGTCGTTTTTGTACTACAATACTGGACGTTCTGTCAGCGTTTCATTCCCCATACCTGTAATATAATCCGTCGTACAGTCAGTAGTTCTGCATTTTTTCCATCTGTAGTCACACACACTGTCTGAGCACTAAGGTCTGTTTCAGCTCACACACATTACCAGTGAGTCTCTCCTCTCTCTCTCTGTCTGTCTGTTCCTCTCCAGCTCAGCCCCTCTAATTTCATCAGAGGTGATAAAACACCACAGAATCAAGTCAGCGGATACTTACTTAGCCCAATCTCCCTCTGGATGAGAGGCAATAACAGCATGTGGCGAGGAAATTGGGTGCTTACTCACACGGAGGGATACATGCCCAGCAAGCAGAGTGTTTTCCACCACAGGACCCGAACACATCTGCAGATCAGTGAGCTGCACAGAGCATCACATCAGTGTTTAAAATCCACCTGATGGTGCAGGCCATGCCAGGACAGAGAACACAGGAAGCAGTGCATGCTGGGATATGCTGGACAATCAGCACTGGCTGTTTCCTGAGAGTCCAGAGAGAGGAGCGACACATCACCACAGCCAGAGGAGGAACAAGGACTCAGATCAGAACATAGTACAATTAAAAGTGCAAATTATGCAGAATGGCCAATTTCTTAATAATACGTGTTCTATATCATTAGATAATAATTACTAATCCATTAATGTGTTTATCGTTTTAATTTTGAAGAAAACTTTGCCGACCAAATCAGACATTAACAGAAGTTCACCTTGGTACTGTGACACTATATTTGCTGAGGATGCTCTTACATTTCTTCCTGTATATATATAGAAGAAGAAAGAAGAGCATAATATTTTGAAACTCAGCAAAAATACAACGACAGGCGAGAGTTCACAGCGCTGACGTATCGCATGTGCAGGAGAACAGGCATGCATGAAATACTGTGAAGCACATTTATTACACACGACTGGGAGATGTCATGGTGACCTACAAGGACTGAGATGAGGAATAGCGAGCTGCATGGTGTTATTCTCTGCAGCGGGGAAGGTTGTGTGTTGTATGAGAGGAAGCTTTTAGTGTCCTCCATTTGCTGATATAATACAGTGGAAACCCATTTCAGAGTGAGTCCTGAGTGTTTCCATCCTGTGTTTAAACATTAATGTATGGCAGCTTATATTTAAATGTTCCTATATGTATAGTTTCCTAATATAACGGTGTGGAACGCTGAGGCGTAAGAATGTCCTTGTACAGTGCAACTCCCAACACTGTATATATGACAATAACACCTCTTGAATCGAGTTCGCTCTCTTATCTTCACGTAAATCTTGCACAAATACGCAAAGTGATGAAGAGGAGGGAACAGCAGAGCATCAGGAGGAAGAGGAGAGGTCGACCACTCATTACGTTCAGAGTTAAATGAGCAGGGGGGGGATAGAAACAACCCTGAGGACTCATTGGGTTTATAGTGTGTGGCAGAACAGAAAAACCGTTAGATATAAAAGGCTTTGTGTGACTTTTCCTTGGTCCTGCCTCCTTTAACCTTGCTTCCTTTCCTCATTACACCTGATGTAACTCTGATAAACCAAGAAAAGCAGGTAAAAGTAGGGCCATAACCTTCTATCTCCGACGATTACTTAAGCAAGATGGTAGGAATGAAACAATTATTTTGTCGCATTCTGCTTCTATTGTGTTTTTGATCCAATGGCTAAGTGAGTCAATAGATTAGATGCATCACCTTACTGTTATACAGCCTTTAAGAGGACATATCCTGCTCATTATCACGTACAATGAAGTTGAAGACACACTTCTTCTCTCTGGCCTTCTAGTCAGAGCGGAGCATGACACCTGACTATTCCCTGTGTTTTTGTGATTGTAGTAATGTCTTTTTATTACATGTCCAGCACTTTGGCTCGACCAAAAATCGCTTTTAAATGTGCTATATAAATAAAACTTGATTTGATTTGATTAGAAGCATTAGCCAATAGAAACGCTGGTGTAACATAGTGATGTCACTATGTTCCGGACGTAAACAAAAGAGTCCAATGCACTACACTCCCAAACTGTGGAAAACCGCACCAGGAAATATTAGATAGACAAACATTCATATACTGTATATAATCATAATTAGGAATATCCCCTTCAAATTGTTTTAATGTATTTATTTACTGATTATTATTTTATTGAATTTATTATCTTCGTCCTATTTCTGTCTTACCTTCACTGATGTTTTTATTACTTTTGGATGATTTTTTAAAATGTATTCTCCTGCTTATTTCACCTTCTTATAATAGTGTATACATCTTGTACACAGTCTGCATGTGTTATAATCCTGCGTGGCAGAAAGCACTCTGAGCTTCAACTCTGTCAGCAGCATGAACAGCTACTCCATCAGTGAACCTTCACACATTAACGTCCACACACTCCGGAGTGTGTGCCCTGCTCCGCTGCAGATACAACACACAGATAGTCACAGACACACACTGGAGAGCATCCATTATGAGCGGCCACTGGGTCTCACACAACTGTCCGTCACTATTCTGCTCGTTCTACATCTTGATACGGGCGCCCAGCGGAGAGCCTCTCTGGAAAGCATGTCACTGATGCAATCACACACACTTGCATGCACATAAGTAGGTCCAGAGGGGGGGGGGGGGGGGGGGGGGGGACATTGACATTCATAGCAGGAAGAGTCTAAATCCAGCTCTGGTGTGTAACTCGTACAATGCTTTGCCTGCATGTACAATGTTCTGCAAGAGAAACACATGTAGAAGGAGCTTCAGAGGAGGAACCATTAATACATGCAGCCTTTCTGAGCATTAAGTTTGATCAAACACTAATCTCTGCTACTGAGATGATTAAAATTAGCATCTGTTGCATTGTTAAGGAAGTGAGGAGGCACGCTGGGAGCAGAGCAAACGAGAGACAGCCAAAAAATATAGAGGCAAGAGAAAGAGGGGGGAGAGCAATACGAGGAGAAAAAGAGAGCAATAAAGAACGTAATAATAACTGGAAATAAATCAAAGAAAAAAATCCCATGCTTGGTCAGTGCGAGCGGAGCCAGACCGCGGATGTCTGGATCCCTCAGTGGAAGCTTTTACCTCGCATTAACTTTTCCTCAGACCGCACACGGAGATGATGAAGAGGAAGACCTGACTGCTTTAAGAGCCATCACACTGAAGCAGTAAAACGAGGCTCGCTCCGGTCGAGTAAGGGATGTAACGGAAACCTCTCGTACGCTGCATGGAGGAGGAGGAGGAGGAGGAGGAAGATGAAATGCAGGCTCACGTGAGAGTCAGCAGAAACACCGCAGAGTATTTCCTCCCGAACACCACACTGTCATTTCTGAGTCGGGGTAAAACACGGGGTATAGGCTGCTCTGAGCCAAACTCAACCACCGTGCTGGTCCCTGTAAACTGCATCAGCAGAGGGCAAAACGTATAATCATACTGCAGCAGAAAACTGGAATAACAGGAAGGAGAAAAAGTGCAACGAGACAGAGGAGAAACTTTCTGACTGAACGCACGAAACTCCAGCCGGTCCAAAATAAATATATTCCCGAAATTCAAAAGAAAACATCCTTAATTTGACCGAATACCAGAAATAAAAAAAAGGCTCGATTCAGCTTTGTGTGGTGTTCCCTCTCCTGTAGTGTTCTATAGGTTTCTGTGCACTCCTGAACATCAGCAGGAGAGGACTCTTTAAAGTAGAGACACTACATACTGATATACACCTGAACATCAGCAGGAGAGGACTCTTTAAAGTAGAGACACTACATACTGATATACTCCTGAACATCAGCAGGAGAGGGACTCTTTAAAAGTAGAGACACTACATACTGATATTACTCCTGAACATCAGCAGGAGAGGACTCTTTAAAGTTAGAGACACTACATACTGATATACACCTGAACAATCAGCAGGAGAGGACTCTTTAAAGTAGAGACTCTACATACTGATATACACCTGAACATCAGCAAGGAGAGGAACTCTTTAAAGTAGAGACACTAGATACTGATAATACACCGGAACATCAGCAGGAGAGGACGACTTAAAGTAGAGACACTACATACTGATTACCGGAACATCAGGCAGGAGAGGGACTCTTTAAAGTAAGAACACTAATACGGATATACACCAGGGGGCTGAACATCAGCAGAGAGGACTCTTAAAAGTAGAGAACACTACATACTGGATATACACCTGAACTCAGCAGGAGAGGAAATCTTTAAAGTAGAGACACTACATGACTGATATACACCTGAACATCAGCAAGGAGAAGGACTCTTCTTATAACCTGTGGTAGACCACTTACATACTGATATACACTGGAAACATCGAGCAGGAGAGGACTCTTTAAAGTAGAGACACTACAATACTGATATACACCTGAAACATCAGCAGGAGAGGACTCTTTAAAGTAGAGACACTACATACTGATATACACCTGAACATCAGCATGAGAGGACTCTTTAAAGTAGAGACACTACATAACTGATATACACCTGAACATCAGCAGGAGAGGACTCTTTAAAGTAGAGACACTACAACTGATATACACCTGAACATCAGCAGGAGAGGACTCTTTAAAGTAGAGACACTACAACTGATATACACCTGAACATCAGCAGGAGAGGACTCTTTAAAGTAGGACACTACAACTGATATACACCTGAACATCAGCAGGAGAGGACTCTTTAAAGTAGAGACACTACATACTGATATACACCTGAACATCAGCAGGAGAGGACTCTTTAAAGTAGAGACACTACATACTGATATACACCTGAACATCAGCAGGAGAGGACTCTTTAAAGTAGAGACACTACAAACTGATATACACCTGAACAGCAGCAGCTGGAGCTGAGGGGGATCTTGTTGTTGCTTCACTGCAGTTTCAGTTTGACTGGCACTAACTCAGGGTCAATGAGACAATGTGTTCCCATCAGCCTGGAGTATTGATCTTCCTCACAGATTATCTACACACCTATACTGGGCATTAGTCAGCTGTTCCCAAGCTCCTCTGGTCTCCTTTAACTAACGCTGAGTCACCTAGCGCCCTCCACTTCTGTGAAAACACTTTCCACTTCCTGTTCCGTCCCTCCCTTTCCAGCTTCCTTTCCACTTCCTGTCGACTAAGTGTTAATAAAAACAAACCCAGACCTTCCTGATACTGCCTCTGAGGCCGGGTCGATTTCAATGCTGACCTGACAAGACAAAAGGACAACGTATGGACCCTAGTGTGAACTTCATCCTAGGGCTGCTCAATTAATCGTATTTTAATCACAATTACGATTATGGCTTGCAACGATTACGAAAACAACGTAATCGAAATAAAACGATTATTTTGTTATTACTATTCTTACTTTTTTTTATAATTTTTTTTTTTATTGGTTTTTCAGTTGAATTATACTTAAAGTTCAGGGTAATCAATTAAAAACATACTGTTAACCCTTACTGTACATGCACGAGTGACTGGACCCTACACTCTTCCATACAGTAAGTGGGTCTAAAAGGACCCGTATTAGAATAATATGTGTTTTTATGCCATTTTGGTTAAGAAATATCTCTTGTATAATATTTAGTATTATATTTTGGTTCACACTAGAAATATTTTATATTTAATTTTTCACTATTTATAATTTTAGAAATTTCTTTTACATTTTGAAAAAAAAGGTTTTCCCATAGGATTCCATAGAAAATGCATGCGGGTCAGTTTTGACCCACTTATGGAAGCTTGGGGTACTAATACAAAAACTACAATTTCTTAAAATGTAAATTAAAATGGCATGATATCCAAAACATGTTTTTTGAGGAATAGCTGGAATATGAAATGATAAAATTTTTTTAATTACAAAGATACTTCAAGAAAACCACCACACCGGGTCCAAAAAGACCCACTTATGCATCTAAGGGTTAAACATTTGTTTCTCCAATAAATTGATGTTTTCAAAGTAAATGGATAATCGTTTTTAATAATCGTGATATCAATTATTGACCCAAATAATCGAGATTATGATTTTTGCCATAATCAAGCAGCCCTACTTCATCCCCCCACCAAGTATTTCCAAAAGGTGTTGAGTTCAAGGTTCAAGGCTTTTATTGGTCATACGAACATAGCTACAGTGTAGTTATGACGATGAAAATCTTAGGTCACAGGCTCCTCCAACAGAGCAACACAATTTGGATCTCTTTCAGTTTTTCCCAAAGCTTCTATCATCACATGCACAAGTCCCCAACAAAGTGAACAACAGGGAAGAAACAAGACATTAAATAGTGCATAGAAAATATGGTGCACGTTGGAATAAGTGAAGAACGTCAGCTGTTTGCTAAGCAGTGGCTTTTATTGTGAAAGGGAAACATGCCAGCAGGCTGGATTTCATTGTAAAGTGAGGTTTACAGGAACTAAACTAATTAGTCTACAGCTATTATATTCTGCCATCGACATTCACTTCATAATGACAAGTTTAAACAACGTTGGAGACGGGTCATGTGCATCCAATATGCTCCGAAAAACCAGCCTCTCACAGAAAGAAATGATCAGTCTGAGAATGGTCTGCAGCGGCAGAGCGTTCTTTGGATGATCGTCTCAGTGTTGCAGTTAAATTAAGTCACACATCTTCGCTGCTCATGCTTTTTATAGAGCCCATTACTCCTCTCCATTTCCTTTCGTTCATTTTATAGTCAAGACCCTTTATTGCCAAATGTTACAAGCTTCTCAGATTTAGCAAAATCTCCGAAACATATTCCTTTTTTAAAGCTCTCTGACTGTAAAAACTGTCTGTGCGTCTGTCAACAGTTTGCCTCTCCTCATAATGACGGGCTTTGTTAAAGACAGTGTTCAAAGAGAGGTGGGGTTCTCTGCCTCGACACAGACCTACTGTACACACTATTTCAGACTGTAATCCACTGAAGCCACTGATGCTTTGTACGACTCAGCCCACAAACACGGCCGCCTTGGAAAAACAAACAAAAGGCAGGGTGTCCTTTTATCGGGCTTTGCAATGTCTGCATGCAAGGAATCCATGAAGGATTTACATTGTGGAGAGAAGTGTGTTTGGACATGGAGTAAGAATGTGCTAATGTGTACTTTGCTCACAGAGACACGTCGCCCAGCGGCCTCTTTGTTTTATCATTTTCTTATTTGCGGGCTCAGGTCCCAAAAGTACGGTGGCCCGACAGGTGTGACGCACACAGCTGGGAGACCAGGGGACACTAAAGAGTGACGCACACAGCTGGGAGACCAGGGGACACTAAAGAGTGACGCACACAGCTGGGAGACCAGGGGACACTAAAGAGTGACGCACACAGCGGTACGCACACAGCTGGGAGACCAGGGGACACTAAAGAGTGACGCACACAGCTGGGAGACCAGGGGACACTAAAGAGTGACGCACACAGCTGGGAGACCAGGGGACACTAAAAAGTCTCCCACAGCTCGGAGACCAGGGGACACTAAAGAGTGACGCACACAGCTGGGAGACCAGGGGACACTAAAGAGTGACGCACACAGCTGGGACGGAGCGCTTGGTGATGTTCAGGATTATAAAGCTGAACAACTGTCTCTGTCTCAGAGTGAGTCTGTCTCATAACTGTAAGTGTTTGTCAGGATATCTGAAATGACTAGGTTAGCTACGTTAGCTAGCTAGCTTACAGCAGATCTGCAGTAACAACAGAAGGAGTCATGTGATCACATTGTTAAAATAAGACCATAAAACATTTTAGGTAAGTTTCCAACAACAGAGACAGTTGTCACTCTTTAGTGTCCCCTGGTCTCCCAGCTGTGTGCGTCACTCTTTAGTGTCCCCTGGTCTCCCAGCTGTGTGCATCACTCTTTAGTGTCCCCTGGTCTCCCAGCTGTGTGCGTCACTCTTAGTGTCCCCATGGTTCTCCCAGCTGTGTGCATCACTCTTTAGTGTCCCCTGGTCTCCCAGCTGTGTGCGTCACTCTTTAGTGTCCCCTGGTCTCCCAGCTGTGTGCGTCACTCTTTAGTGTCCCCTGGTCTCTGTTGTGTTTTGAGCCTCCTGAAGATGTTTCGGCACATTAGCACTTTTATATTTGCATCGCTTTGGCAGCTGCAGAGTGTTTCTCCAAATGGAAATGTGTTGTAACTCGTTCGCCCCTCTCGGCCACCGTACAAAGTCAAGTGAATGTGAAAAAGGGCCGACATTTCCCAGCATCTGAACCACATGCCGGTCCCCTCAGGACACAAAATAAACAGGAGAGAATCACAGGAGAGGGAGGAGGAGATGACACAGCGTACTGTTAATCACCAGCTTGAAAGAGAATCTACGCACTCCTCCAAAGAGAAAGACTACAGGCTTCTCTTCAGCAATATGTGCAATTTGTTTGTGAGCACAAACACTCATTAAGACCGTGCAAAAGCAAATGATATACATTCAAACATTATGCTCATGGAGAATAATGCCTTGTGCATGCTGTGTAACAAAATGCAAATTCCCCTCACCTATTCACCCCCTGTCAGAGTGAGCATGTTCTCTGTGAGGTGGGGGGGGGGGGGGGGGGGGGGGGGGGGGGCTGCAGCAGGAGAGGAGAAACACTCCCCAGTAAACACGGTTCAATGAGAAGAAGTCTTTCTGTGTGAGAGGACTAAGGCGTGTCTGGGAACACTCAGCAGTCATTTGGCTAATATCCCTCAAATGCACCTTAACAGCATTAGCTCCTGTATTGTAAATCCCTAACTGTTGCAGATTAAGACAAGAAAGGATGCTTTCAAGTACAAACCTGCCCGTTCCCCTCCTCCCTCAGGTGTTTCCGTCATATTTAATCAACATGTTCCGGAACAGGAGGATCTGTCACACTCTCCTTAAACACCGTCTGACCCACATCTGCAGCGGATGCCAGTGACTTCTCTTCTGTGAGGTTTGCCTCCACATCATGTCACTTATATGTTAATGATTTTCCTCTCAGTGAAGACACAGGTTATGTGAAGACACAGCCGTCTCATTGGCTCTGGCAGAGTAATGGAGCTCAGAGTGTTCCCCTTTGATAGCGAGGCAGTAAAAGCAGTGAAACAACAGCGTCTGACTTCCTCCCCGCGATACTGTACACATTCATCCTGATTCTGTTTGGCTGGCAGGAACAAATACCGGTCACTCGCCAAAAAGTTACTGCGGCGTGATTCACAATGGCCCGATATCATTTGATATGACGTGCTGCGTTTCGGGGGGGGAAGCAGGATTTATTGTTCCTCGCTATCCCACACATTCCACAAAGCCCGGTGCTTACTGTGCACAGAGCTGTAATCTGAAAGGTCGCGCCGAGGTCAAGATCAACAACAGAAGCAATTACACTCATAAAGAGTTATTAACGCCCCGAGCGCCAGCAGAGAAACATCCTCTCAGACGTTGTGCGGGCTCCATGACAAGCTGCCTCCCGTTTTTAAAGCACCTTTCATCCCTTTTTCTGCCTCTCATGTTTTCATGCATAAACATTACTGTTATCCCAGAGGGGGAGTTCATTTCCCTCGGTCTGGACACCATAAATCACCGTGGGCCAAAGTAAAGAGTCTGGAGTTCAGGACTGGCGGCAGCAGCTTTTAAACACAACTTTTTTTAAGAGTATATCCTTCCTCTTGACTTCACAGCACTTAAGTTCTAGAAATATGGACTTTACATGAGTTTACAGGGTAACAACAGGACAGCACAGATTCCACAAGATTATTGTTATTGTGAAGACAGTGTATGTTATTGTGAAGACAGTGTATATTTGCAGCAGACACATTATGTTTTGTGTCAAGAGGTGAAGCTCCAGGAGAGGATAAGGGCCACATGTGAAACATCTTTAGAGATCTGACCAGCAGCTGCTTAAACTTCAATTATCTCTGTATTACATTCCCCCGCTGTGCTGCGAGGCTCGGTGACATGTAGATACCTGCTCCTCGCGCTCTGCATTGTTACTATTGTGCAGTCAGCCATGTGTTATCTGTGAGGAGAGTCTCAACTCATCCTCAGAGCAGAGGAGAAGAAAGGAAACACGGCCTTCAAAAGTCATTCCTGAGAGAGATAGCTAACACAAAACCGTGTCAGGAAATGTCCTCCGCCTCTCACACACACACACACACACAACACACACACACACACACACACACCACACACACACACACACACACACACACACACACACACACACACAACACACACACACACACACACACACACCACACACACAACACACACACACACACACACACACACACACACACACACACACACACACACACACACACACACACACACACACACACTTATTATAAACTTTTTCCAGACCAAAGTAAACTCAGCTAAATTGATGATGAAAGACCTTGAAACTCCCACAGCTTCATCACATAGAAAATGTCTCGCTGTGTGACGTCTTCTATTGTTAATAGAAGCAAACAAACACAACTGAAGGAGTCCGCTGCATAAAGCGAATTGAGTAATCAAGGAGTCATTGGTTTTCTGAATGTTTTTTTGGTTGTTTCTCTGTGGTTAACATAAAACCTTTTAACGTGTTGTTCTACGACATGAAATACGTCAGTAAATACCCGGCTGGTGAATTTGTAAACGGCGGAAGCTAACAAGTGTCTAAATGAGACGACTAAACGTCATCATGCCCAACATTAGCCACCTTTAGCTTAGCGGTGGTGAGGTGAAGTCATGTGACCGTGCTGTAGTTCCTTTATAGCCCAACATTAG
The DNA here is from genome assembly GCF_902827165.1 of Trematomus bernacchii. Classification (NCBI taxonomy): domain Eukaryota; kingdom Metazoa; phylum Chordata; class Actinopteri; order Perciformes; family Nototheniidae; genus Trematomus; species Trematomus bernacchii. Next base: position 92,471 of record NW_022987623.1, read on the forward strand.
CCACCTTTAGCTTAGCGGTGGTGAAGTCATGTGACCGTGCTGTAGTTCCTTTATAGCCCAACATTAGCCACCTTTAGCTTAGCGGTGGTGACGTGAAGTCATGTGACCGTGCTGCTCCTTTATTAGCTTTTTACTTCAGATATCACAAAGTGGTGTTAATATGTGGAGATTATCCTGCTGAACAAAAGGTGAACACATGGAGAAATCCCATTGGACCAGGGAGATGCTGCCTTCAGGGTCCACTACAGTACTTGTGTATACAGTGGAGGGATGGAGCTGCCCTTATAGCACATGAGCAGACTAGACAAGCACCCCTTTGCCTGCAGTAACCATGGCGACAGTGTGAGGTGGGGGGGAGCATCCTCAGCACCAGGGGGCAGTGTGAGCATAATACTACACACATGTGCCAGACAGGCAAACAATAAGTAATTAAAGTGAACACACACACACACACACACACACACACACACACACACACACACACACACACACACACACACACACACACACACACACACACACACACACACACCACACACACACACACACACACACACACACACACACACACACACACACACACACACACACACACACACACACACACACACACGTCTGCTCCTGACAGCTGCCCCCTCCCTCTAACACCCCCCCCCCTCCCCCGCTCCTTTTTGTTGCTCACTTATTGTCCGCCCAACAGAAATCCTCCCATGACACCAGCTAATTGATTATTGATGGTTTCGGTCCAAACTGACTTATATTCAAAGGCATGTGAATAGAGAGACGATGCATTCAGGGCCTTTCATGAGAGTGAAGTTGGGAGATTTGTAAGTAAAAGCTGCCATTGAGAAGCTGTAGAGAAAAAAGTCAATTTCGAGAAAAAGGAGTTAATGCAGAAAGAGAAGTCAGAAATCTGA